>NC_048223.1:67819039-67889053 GCF_002007445.2 Ailuropoda melanoleuca | reverse complement strand
CCCCCAAGAGCAGACATCCTTGAACTGGCATCCAAGGACCCCTGTATTATTCCAAGAAACTTTGGTTAACGAACCTAATGGCTTATAAAACTACAGGTATAAATGAATTCAAGGACCAGGGGCTTAAATAGGCATTCAAGAGTTGACTTCTCCTCCATTTGTCTGCTTTGATCTTCTCTCTGTTGAATTCCTTTCCGGGCATGTTCTGCCACATGGTGGCTCCTAGCAGCTTCACACCTATCTTAAAAAAAAAAACAAAAAACCACAAATCTGCTCTTTGCTTTTTAACAACTTCCCATTTCTCTTCCAAAAACGATGAAAATCCTTAATGTGGTGGGGAACATACTACATAATAGCATCTTCCTACTCCTGCAACCTCATTTGTTTTGTTGAGAAGTCAGTTATCAATCTCTTGTTGTTCCTTTGAAGCGAAGTACCTTTCTTTCTGGCTGCTTTTGAGGATTTTTCTCATTGTCTTTGTTTTTAGCAGTTTTAGTACAATATACTGCAGGGTTTTGGTATGTAACCTGTTCACTGTGCTTCTTAAGTCTGGGCTTTTTTGTCTTGTGTCAATTCTGAATATTCCTTGGCTTATTTCTTCACACGTTTTTCTGCCTTATTCTCTTTCCTCATCTTCTAGGATTCAATGACACATAAGTTAGAGCTCTTCACTCTGTCCCACGTGTCTCATGAAATTTTATGTATATTCTAGGCTTTTCTTTTCTGTCCTTCATTCCAGATTTTTTTTCTCCTGACCTGTCTTACTCACTTCTCTTCATCTTTGTCAAATTTTCTGTTTAAAACATCTGATGAGTTTTTAATTTCAGTTACTGTATTTTCAGTCCTAGAATGTCCATTTTTTTGGTAGATTCCAGTTCTCTGCTAAAATCCTCCATCCTGACCTCTCTTTTACTAAATGTATCAATCACTGTCATTTAAAAGGCCCTATCCGATAATGTTGACTTGGTATCATCAATAGGGCCTATTTCGTTGTCTATATATTTTTTTTCTTGGTCCTGACTCTTGATGCATCCGATAACTTTTGATTGAATGCCGAACATTTTTAATAAAAATCCCTCCAGAGAAGATTTAGTTTCTGGCAGACATTTAGAGTAGGAGTAGCTTGCATGAATCCAATTAGGGATTGAACTGGTTCCAGGCTGGGTTTCAGTCTTCATGAGGCCCAGTCAATTCCCCAGTTGCCCTTATTCCTAAAAAGTAGTCCTGTAGGAGTCTGATCTGAGAGCCTGGGGTAATTACCAGATGCCCTTTTCTTTGGTGTTCCTGAACTCCAGTTTTTATCTCCCCTCCATCCCAAGCCTATTAATTGCTCTGTTTAGCTCCCAGCCTCTTCTCTGTGGCTTTCTGCTTAGCCCCTGCCTGAGTGCAGGCAGCTTCTGAGTCAGCAAATGCCTCAAGGGCAAGAGAGGTTCAAATGATCAGGCTCAGTCTTCATTCTCTAGGCTTCTTTTTCTTACTTGCAATTTTGGTCCCTTATACCCTGGATGACTTGGTGGCCATGAACCTCAATTTCTGTACCCCGGTCCCATGAAATTATCACCATCTACCTCTCTCCTATTGCGTTCTGCTTGGCTCCCAGCCTCTGTGCCTGAGCCGTGCCAAAGGCAAACCAGCAGATGCTTGGAGGGCAAAGGTAGGTAGAAGTGGGGCATATCTCAAGCGCCTCCCTTTTCTCTGCCATCTCCCTCAAGTCTTCTGCTGTCCCCGCACTCCAATGCTAGCAAGCAGTGGCTTTTTCATTTTACCCAGCTCTTCTAGTTGTCCTGGCGGGAAGGGTTTCTCTGCTCAGTTGATCTTTTGTTTATGGAGAAGCTCCCTAAAAGCCCAGGAACCCCACTTGATTCATTCAACAACAACATTAACTGTTTGCTTCCAAGATCGTTAAATTAAATGTTTCGAGACTATTTGCTTCCAAGATCGTTCGTCTCCTGGGGCTCTTTGTAAGAGTAAATGTGTTTTAGAATTATGGCTCCACTGCACAGGTTTTTAGGAGGATTTTTTTGGGGGAAAAATTCTCATCTCTAAGGGATGAATTAAGTAGCTCACTAACTAACTAACCTCACCAGGTACCATTTGGGCAGGGGGCACTTACTACGTGCAGGGACCGTTTTAAGAGTTCTATATCCGTTATTTCATGTACTCCCCACGATGACTTTGAGAGATGAGTTCTTTTATTATTCCCGGTTTTTCGGATGAGAAAACTCATATACAGACATGTTAAGTGGTTTTTGTAAGATTACTCACTGCCTAAGCAGCAAAGCCAGGGTTTTAACCCAAAAAGTGAATCCAGAGTCCTTGTTCCTGACCACTACATTATTTACCTTTTCTTAACCACTGAATTATTACCTTTGCAATAATGGCAAAGGCAAATGAGAAGCTCCGAAAATATTTTGAATAATGACAATGTCTTAGGAATAAGTTTATGAACTCAGTACTGGAGACAAATCTTATTTAGGTGCATAGACTCAGTGATGTTTGTTATTATGAGCTGAATTTATTTTTTTTTAAGATTTTATTTATTTATTTTTCAGAGAGAGAGAGAGAGAGCACAAGCAGGGAGAGCGGCAGGCAGAGGGAGAAGCAGGCTCCTCACTGAGCAGGGGGGCCTGATGTGGGACTCGATCCCAGGACCCTGGGATGGTGACCTGAGTGGAAGGAAGACGCTTAACCAACTGAACCACCCAGGTGTCCCTATAAGCTGAATTTCTAATGAAAAGACACAACACACATATATATGTATACACATATATACATAAATGCCATGTATGTATATGGCAAAACCATGCAATGTCTCTACTGAATGATTAATTTGTGGTGAATTTGCTAGATAGAATCAAATTTATATTCTATTATCTGTCAAAAAGAAACAAGAAAACATAGTCATTTAGACTGAACATTCAGTCTTGCTGGTTTATTACGATCATGACTCTGAGAAGAAGCTCTGTGCTTGGATTTTCTGAGCATATATATGACTCACATGCTTTTCTCATTACTGAGCAGGTTTTTTTCCTAATACTATTACTTTAAGATCACAATTCACCATTTTAGGATGGTACAAGTTCTCTTGAAAGCTGTTCTTCTTCTCAGAGACAAATCAAAACATTTTAAATAAATCTAATAGTAGCTGTCTATTGCCACAGTTGAAGCTTAATCTTTAGCATGATTTAAGTTCTAGGTACGGAGATCATATCAAGAATTTTCCGGGACTATATTAGTTTCAAATATTCTAGTCCATTGTCTTCATAAAAGTCAACTGTATTTTCTAATTTGGGCTTCAGAAAATCTGGCGACCATGCTTTTCATTTTTTTGTCCACCTTCTTGCTGAAGAAGACCTTTCTACATGAAAAAATCCACCCTGTTCATCACTGAGTAGTTAAGTACCTCAAAAAGTACTATATTTACTGTTAAGTATTTCCCATGTTGAGAGTTACAATTGTTTTTGTTTTTGTCTTTAGCCTCTAAGTGGAACTGAGTCATCTTCCATTAAAGTGGCTTTGTTTATAGGAACTGTCTGTGCAAGGAAACAAACACACTTCTTTCATTTTTGTAGCTCAGATAAATGTGGGGTTTGTGTTTCTCCCAAGATGGAGTCAATTATTGCATCAGGTTCTCTATTACTGTGTGTCAAATTACCTGAAAACTTAGTGGCTTAAAACAATATCAAACATTTATTGCCTCACAGTTTCTGTGGGTCAGGAATTCGGAAGTGGCTTAGCTGGACAGGCCTGGGTCAGGCCTTCTTACAAGGGTAAAGTCCAGAGTGTTGTCCAGAGAGCACCAGTCACCTGAAGCCTGGACTGGGGCTGGAGGGTTCAATGCTAAGACGGCTCACAGTGGCAAGTAAGCACTGGCTGTAGGCAAGAGATTTAATTCCTTACCAAGCGGACCCCATCATAAAGCTACTAAAGTGTCTTCATGACACATTAGCTGGCTTCTCCCAGATAGAGAGATGTAAGAGAGAGTAAAGCAGGAACTCAAATGTCTTTTATGGATCTGGCCTTAGCTGTCATAAAACTTCACTTGCACAATATCCTATGAGATACGGAAGTCAGCCCTATTCACAGTAGGGGAGGGCTCTACTACTAGGGCATGAACACCAAGAGGTGAGAATCATTGGGTGCATCTCAGAGACTGGCTCCACAGTTATTCACTGAACAATTCCTATTGAGTATTCACTTGCCAGTGTGAAAGATTGGAAGAAATGCCAAGTGTAAGTCGGCCTCCATAAGACTTTGCAGTCTAGAGAAAAACAATAGCAGTAATAGATAATGCATGTTAAATAAATAATGCTCATTTCACGCAATGGTGTCTATTGAGAGGTGCCCCTAACTTGGAAAGTCAGTGAAGTCTTCAAGGGTACATATGGTGGGTGCTGGAAAGATGGATGGGGTTGGGAAATTTGGATGAGCAAGTGAAAAAAGGAAGCTCTGGATCTCTCTACTTCCCTCTCTGAGCCATTGTCTGTTCCTAAAACAAAATACCAAACTATCTCAGGGTAGGGTTCTTTGGTTCAAGCAAAGATGACAACTCTGACCAATTTCAGAAAGGAAAAGCAAATTATCAGGAGAATGCTAGGGTTTCTCCTAGGAGCCAAAGATGGGTAGATAACAAGATCTATAGAAAGCAAGTGTCACAGCAGCCCTGGGGATCTTGGTGGTGGAATGCAAAGTCAAGTTCTCTAGGATAAGACATCAAATGAATCTGCTTCATTGACCTTCCTTCTGAGTGCCCAGAAGAGAGTCTGGTTGGTCTACCTGGTATCATGTGGCCACTCCAGTGGAGGAGCTGAGAGAGCCTATGATTATCTGTCTCCCAGAATCACAAGGAGTGAGGAAGGCCTGGTTCCTCCAAGAGAGAGAGACTGGACAGACAGTGGACCTCTTTTTAAACCCAGATAGTTCTCTATTTTTAAAAATTTGTCTTTGCATTTTAAAGAAAGGGGAAGTCTCAAACATTATCCTATTTATTTTTAATTTCTTTATGTTGACAGTGTTGTTGAGGGTATGCTACATTTCAGAGGGAAAATAGCAGAACAATCGCCTTAGGCATTGAATTTTTTTCCCCCAGAAATGCACCCAATTTATTTTGGGTTTCTGGTATATTTGGGTTTCTAATTAGTTTGCCTGAGATTTTCCAAAATGCTGTCCTCTGGAAATGACCAGGTATCCTTTCCTGCCAGAAGCAATAAGGTATCGAGAGAATTTCCCAACAATTCTTTTTCATGGTATTTCTCAATCTTTTTTTTCCATTGTACTTACTAGTTTATAATTTTTATTTATTATTATCTATAATGATTAATCTGTTTACATATTTGAAACATCTGTCCTCATCACTGCCAAAATCGTTACTAGCACTTACTATAAAGCAAGATTTCTCAATCTCAGCCCTATTGAAACGTTGAACAGAGTAATGCTTTGCTTTAGGGGGTTGTTCTGCGCATTCTTGTGCATTGCAAGATGTTTACTGGCAGCCTTGGGCTCTTCTCGCTAATGTCAGTAGTACTTTCCTCCCATGACAACCAAAAAATGTCTCCAGATACACCGTGGGGGGCAAAATCACCCTCAGCTGAGAGCCCCTCATGTTTATATAATTTATGTATAAAGGGTTGCGTTAATTAATTAACGGACTCACTCAGAGGTGTGATGGTATTTCCAAATCCTTGAATCCTTGGGGTTTTCTAATTCTTGAATGATGTTGTCCATTCATTTATTCTGATTCATTCATTCACTCACTCATCTCTCCATTCACCAAACATTTATTGAGGGCTTATCATGGAAAGAGGTCAGGGGTGTTGCTAAACAATCTACAATGCTCAGGGGGGACTCTGCTAGGCATTATGAGGTTAAAGCTGACAAAAATATGAATTACCCTCAGCTTATTGTGCTCCAGAGAAGACGTTAATTCACACAGCTCATTTTGGGTCAAGCATACTCTGTCCTGCCATGCCTTCCTGGTTCTTCCCTGCTTTTCTGCATCGTAACCATTCTTCACAACCAGTTCAGATCTGCCTTCTGGAAGCTTGTACAGAGAGGGTCTGGATTTAAAGTTCTCTCCCCATAGCTTCCTTAATTCCTCTGATATTGGTCATTTGGCCTTTGCATCTACCATATTGCCTTGGCATTTTAGAAATCTTATAAATATGTGTGGACTTCCTAAATAAATGTTTGGAAGAAGTTTATTACAGTGGAAAAAATTCTTAGATATGAATGTAGTTCTAATCCTACTTCTGCCAGTGGTCGAGCTTTGTGACCCTGGGCAGGTTGCTTAGTTCTTGAGATTCACTTAATATATAAAAGGAATATGGCTTTACCTGTTCCACAACTACCTTATAAGAATATAGAAGGTGTTCAGTCAAATAATGAATAGCAGTTTATTTGGTAAATTTAAAAGCACTATACAAATGTAATATGCCAGCCTTCTCCCCATTAAGAATAATGATATAAACTTCTTGAGGCAGGGGCTGTATTCGACACTTCTTTGTATCTCTATGGCCTACCATATGCTGCCTATCCAGGAGGGAGCTAGCTCCACCATGATAGTTGGAGATGCCAATATGGTCTCTTCTGAAGTGTGGATCTCATTCATTACATAAACTTATCTCTGATTATACACTAGTCAATAAATAGTTGTAGAGTTAAATTGAATTTCAGATAATCACCCAAGAAGCCTGTATTATTGCTCATGCATATGTATGCTGGCAGCTTCTGAAGCTATGAGTTGTAAATATTCTATATGAAACATATTTTAAGGACCTAATGGTGTCTTATGGGTTTTTATTGAGAACTTTAAAGAGTATTTTATTTTCTATGCGAACACATCAAATAAGGTAAGATTTCACTCTGAAGTCTATTAAGACTAAAAACAATGAATTTTCAGCACTCGAATAGATTCTTTTGTTTTGTTTTGTTTTATTTTATTATAAAAGAAAGTGACAAATCCCCTAGAATATCATGAGATATTAATCTATCTAAAAGACTCATCTTTTCCGACTATTCCCTGAGTTTTAAAAATTGTTTTAACCAGTGTACAAACTAAATTGACTAAAATTTGTCATTGCAAAAGTCACAGTTGGTTTTGCCTTCCTGATATTGGCCTATTTCATGGTAATGCTAAAATTGAACACCATAGTAACAAATTTGTTTTACTAAAAATATTGAGATAACACAAATAAGACATTAAGCAAACTCATGCATTAGCTGAGTTGACCTTTCTTGAAAAATAAATACTAAGGAAATATTTTAAGGGAGTTCCTTTTTTCCCCCTCAACTTAGGGTTCATTTCCAGTCAAATACTGCTTTTGTTTAAAAAGAATTAGGTTAATACCTGTTAAATGTGGCAGTAAAGTTTTACTACATATAATTAAGTTGTAAAACCAAATGGACTTTATGGGTATAATTTCCAATACATGCTTTTATTTTTTAATGAAAAAATAGCTGACTATCTTATTGTATTAAATACTAAACTGGTTACTACACTGGTTACAGAGCTTTGAAAATATTTAGTTTGTTTTTCTAAAATGGAAAATTCAGAATGAGGTTCCTTTTAAGTCCATAAAAAAGTGATGTATTTCTAAAAAGTATTTAATTAGTATAGCATGGAACTTTTTCTCTATATAAATTCAGATTCAGAGGACAGTTACTGACTGTCTTCAGTGGGCCAAAGACAGTGCACTTGTTTCTTCCTTGTATGTCATCACTTACTCCTCAAAGAGCCCAAAGATGTCATCTCCATTAGACAGTAGAAGAATTGGAAGCTCTTTGAGGTGAAGAGACTTGAGAGTTACAGAGTTTAAAAAGTGCCTAAGCTGGGATACAAACACAGATTTCTTTATTGGGAAGTCAATATTCTCACAGTCCACGTATGCAGGATGATGGGAACTCAGGTGCCATTTTGGTAGTATTGTAACTTTCTCCATCTTAATGTCGGTTGACCTCAGGTGGGACAGTAGCCCCTCTGTAATCTCTAAACTTCTTCAAAATTTCCCTGAACTTGGCAAAATAGCAATTACTCATGGTATGCCTATTTAAAAATGTTTGTTGGCTACTATTTAAGTCAAGAAGGTGGGCTTAAATTGAGATTTTTATCAGTTGAAATGGACGTGTTCCTTCCTAAGTTGTTGTGCAGAGAACCCAGGTAAAACGCTCAGTGGCTGGCTTGAAACCAAAACCTCACTTCATTCAGCCCTTCTTTCATTCATCTGTGTGATTCTGTTTACAAATGCAAATCCATCTGATGCTGTCAAAAGGTCAAGTGAAGGAGGCAGTTTCACAAATCTAAACCTATTTCATGATTAGAAATTGGTGGAAAAAAAATTTTTTTAAGTAACCACCAATCCTTTGTGTCTTTGTTAAAACTGGCTAAGTGTGCTATATAAAATGTCCTACGGGCCCTTAGACAAGGTTAGGGAAGGGGAAGGGAAGGGGCAGTTAGGAAAAGAGTGATGAACCAGCTCTAGGGTGACACCATCATTTCAGACCCAAGAGGAAGAGCAAAATCTTGTCTAGTCCAGCAGGAATTAGACCCAATGATTTTCATCCAGGGGTGAACTAGAGGCTCACCTCTCTAGTGGGTGTCCCAGTGGAATTAGGGAGGTTATGGTAGGTATTGGTAATTCCGTCCCAGTGGAATTAGGGAGGTTATGGTAGGTATTGGTAATTCCTTATCCACTATCTATTCTGTCTTTCTTACACGTGGTGACAGAAATTGCTACTTGTCTCTAATGTGCATTTCCCCATCTTCCAGAATTAGAACTCCCAAATATTAGCTAGGTACATGGCCAGCCAAAATTTACTTATCAGCCTCCCTTTCAGCTAGGTGTGGCCATGAGACCAATGGGATGAAAGCAGAGTGATACATCAAGCTTTCAGGAAGTATCTTTAAAGTCTCCAGGCTTCCTTTTGCCTAGCTAGTTGGGCTGCAGATGTGAAGGCTGGAGCAGGAGCAGCCATCACGGGCTATGAAGTGTGTTATGAACTGAAAATTTGTGTCCCCCTCTCGCACAAATTCATATGTCGAAGCCCTAACTCCCAATGTGAAGGTATTAGGAGGTGGGATCTCTTAATTTGGGAGGTAATGAGGTTTAGATGATGTCATGAGGGTGGAGCCCCCACCATGGGATTAGTGTCCTTACAGGAAGAGGAAGAGAAACCTGAGCTTGCTAGCTCTTTTTTTCTGTCTGTCTTTGTCTGTCTCTCTCTTTTTGCACACACAACGAGGAAATCATGTGAACACCCAGAGAGATGATGGCCATCTGCAAGCCAGTAATAGGATCCTCACCAAGAAATGAATCTGCTAGCACATTGACTTGCGCTTCCCAGCTTCCAGAACTGTGAGAAACAAATGCCTGTTTAAGCTGCCCAGCAGTGGCATTCTGTTACAGTGTCCTGAACTGATTAGGACAAGGTGGAAGTCCTTTGAGGAGGACAGTAGAACTACAGGTAAAAGGAACCTGTGACCTGGTGATTCTGGAGCCACCAACCCAGTCGTGGACCGCCTATATTAGTATGAATTTAATTCTAACTAATACAGTAATAGGATAGTATTGGGGGGTGGCACTGTATCCAACAATAAAGCTGTGTTTCCTAGCCTTCTTTGAAGCTCTATACGGCAATGTCTGTAAGTTCTGGCTTGAAATAAAGTGGAAATTATGAAGCAATTCTGGAAAGCTTCCTTAAAAGAAGTTTAGACAACTGGAGAAAGTTCCTGTGTCTTTTCTCCTTCCTTCCAACGGCTCAAAATGTGGATGCAGTGAATGAGGGTCTAGGGACAATTTTGGACTTTGAGAGCCCTTGAGAAGCAGAATGACAGGTGTTCTTCTTCCCTTTCCAAAGTTTCTCAATGACTTTGCATGAAGTCAACTTATCAGTGGGTCCACTTGTTTTTTTTTTTTTTTTTTGGACTTCTTTTATGCAAAGAAATAAATCTTTTGGTTTTTAAGCCTCTTTATTCTGAGTTTTCTAGTAGGTGCAGCCAAAGCTAATTCTATCTGACAGAAAGGTTCATTTGAGTTAACAAGAAGGTACAGGAAATGTGGGTCAATCTCCAAAACCTGGATCTGGGGGCCTGTGTCTCAGCTCTAATTGGAAAACTGGAGTGGAAGTAGCAACTTCCTGGCAACAAGCTGGCCGACTAAGTCAAGTTCAATGTTAGTGCTCTGGCCCAGTGAATGGGTGTAGATCATTAGAGCCCTGACCATTGGTGGATAAAAGCACCTGTGTCCTGTCAGACCCAGTGCTCTCTATGCTGGGCACACAAGGTAGGCCTGCAAGGGTCAGGCCTTTGGTGCCTGATGTGGGCTGGGGAGAGGCAGAAACAGGGAGGGGCTGACATAGCCCACACCTCCTTTAGGCGGGTTAAGGCAGAACCAGTAGGCTGGACCTCTCCTCTTGGGGCTGTAAGCAGCTGGATGACTCCCTCCAACAACCAGGCTTGTGAGACTCAGCTTTGCTCCTCTCCCTCTGCCATGTGTGGGCCAGCTGTATCCCTATTTCCCCTGCACTGAGATCATTTACTCTCTGGGGATTCATTGGACTGTGAATACTCTGGCCTCCAAAGTGTGGGAAAACTGGAGACACAAACAACAGAAGCCTTACTGCTACAGGGACCGAGAGGAGTGGCTTCCTTTCCTTTAGCATCACGAAGACCTGACATAGACTTTGGTTGCTGGNCTACTGGTCCTCATTTCCCCTGCACTGAGATCATTTACTCTCTGGGGATTCATTGGACTGTGAATACGCTGGCCTCCAAAGTGTGGGAAAACTGGAGACACAAACAACAGAAGCCTTACTTCTACAGGGACCGAGAGGAGTGGCTTCCTTTCCTTTAGCATCACGAAGACCTGACATAGACTTTGGTTGCTGGTGACATTTCGTAGTCAGAGACAGTTTCAGGCAGTGACTCAGGGAGACAGCCTGCTGCTGAGCGAAGAGGATGCAGGTCTGCGTGCTGGAGCTCAGAGACTCCTGGGCCCAAAAGAGAGCTCTTAGCTCTGAGCTTTCATGGTCAAAGACATAAGGTGGGGAGAAGCACGCTGTGAGAGGTGAAGTGCCCTACAGGTGACTGTAATTGTACTGATGAAGATAATAACAGCAAAATCACCCCTTGCCCCACTGTTACTGAGACCATGAGGTACAGACTCCCTTTGACACCTCCCAGAGATGGCAGGTTGCCCTCTGATTAACTCCTCCTCATCAAATCTGCCTTTGGGATTCGTTTTAACCCAAGTTATGGTAGATTCGAAAGGCTGGAGGATGGGTGCCTGGGTGGCTCAGTCGGTTGAGCATCTGACTCTTGGTTTCGGATCAGGTCATGATCTCATGGGTCCTGAAATCAAGTTCTGCAATGGCCTTCGAGCTTGGCACGGAGTCTGCTTGTCCCTTTCCCTCTGCACCTCCCTCTGCTCTCTCTCTCTCCCTCTCTCTCTCAAATAAAGAAATAAAATCTTAAAAAAAAAAAAAAGCCTGGAGGAATAAGAACCTTTAGAATGATTGCTCCAGAACCTATTTCTTTCTAGGGGTGACCTGCTTGGAATACTATTGTGAACAACAACGATAGCTCAGCATACCTTCAAAATTAACCGTGCAAATGATGGGATATACTAATTGTGTGTGCAACCCAATTTACATACTAATCACATATCCCATTTACGATTATCTACCCCATTTCCAGAAGGGTGTTCTACTGTTAATAGGTGTTACATGAAGAAATGTTTGTAGAGTAATTTTGAGAAATGTTGAATTAAAGCAAGTTGAGCTAGAAAAGTGTTAGTAGGTGTGTGAGTCTAGGAGGACAGAACCATCCAAAGTCCTGGACTGAGGTCTTCATTGCTCCCTGTAAGGAATTTGCTGGGATAGATAATAATTTTCTCTACCCCCATTAGTCAGAGAACAGGCCTCTAACCTGGGATTGTCTGTTCAAATGCTTCATCCTGAGATGTTCATCTGGGGAATGATACAGTCAAAGGAGAAGATGAAGTGACTCACGGTGGCCAGATTTCCAGGTTTTTCTGTCTAACATCCTTGGATTTCCAGGCTTCCATCTACCCTGGGGGCTACTTCATATTTCTCTATGACCCCCATTTCCCTTTAGGAGATGCAGAGTTTGGCCTGCAGCCTGCAGCCAAGGACTTTGACTAAAGCAGAACTGAAATGTGTTTCTTTACCACTGGGCTCTCAGGACCTTTAATGGGCCGGTTTGCATTGTGATTCTCTAAAATGTGCTTTGCTCCAGAAGTTCTGCCTTCACACCCCTTATCCTCTTCCCCATAACATCTTTTATGGTTGGTAAAACCTATGGAACTCATGGGTGGAAATGCTAATTTAGTAAGTCACTGCTTAGCTAAATTAGAAGACACCTTGGTGGTAGGGAAGAGCTCATGTAACTGCAAAAGGCGAATGGTGTTTGTTCTGCTCTGTAGTAAATCCAGGAACTCATAATAGATTATGCTCTTATCGTGGATTCATAGTGAATTTTTCTCTAGGGGACTGTCATTGGCCTCACGTCCATTGCCTCCTCTGTATATCCTCTGTGCTGGCAGTGAGATCCAGGGACTGCAGTGGTTGCTCTGGAACACTTTGTAGGAGCCAAAATACATCTTATTTTCATCCAACCCATTACATCTGCTAATGACTTAGGTCAACTGGGTAAGCAATGTGGTCATTCATAATTAATTTTGCTGTTCATTATAGCCAATTATTTTAACTGCTGGATCATTTGTATTTTTATACAATCTGCAGTCTTCCAGGAACATACAAAAGCTTAATGGGTTGTATAATGTGCAATCCCTGATCCATGATTAGCATACAGTTTAATGAGTATGATTCTAAGAAAGCTTGAAACTTGAGGTCCCTGGCTTCTGCAAAACAAGGTGCTGGAATGAAAAGTTTGCAACAGTAATGGGTTTCGAATATGGTAAGTAGAAAGTTATGCTCACGTCAATGAGACTTTCCTTGGAGGCCAGGAGCATCCCCTCCGTACACAGCCACGCTGCCATGTGAGTAGGGGCGGTACTAGGAGCTTAATAACAATGCCAATTTCTGCTTTCAGGTCCTCGATATTCTGATTTGGAAGGTCCAGGGTGGATGAGGCATGGGCTTTTCCAACAAATGTACCAGGAAATTTTGACACTGGGGTGGTGGCTCGCACTTTTGGAAATATTGGACTAAAAATGTTCTTTTGAGGTCTGATTGTGCAGGGGAACTGGCTTTCCCAGCTGAGGAAGCTGGAGGCCAAAAGATGGTTCAGGGTCACCTGAGCATGGTGTTTGTATGGTTTCTCTCTCTGGAGGAGGCTGTGGCCTCACTGAGGCTGAATTTGATTCATGAACCAGGAGAACCCATTGGTGAACACTCCCTGAATGTAGGTGTACAGATAATTAGTGGGACGTTTTGTCTGGAATTATCAGTGTGGCAGGCTGTGGCAAAGCAAACACAGGGTTTTTCAGGTTCTGCCACGTCTCACTTTCTGTGATGGTATCTCCAGCCCTTGGCTGTGGACCCCCTTTAGCAGTTCAACAGCCGGGAGCTGTACTGAGTGTACTCTACCTGCTCCTGTCGGTGTGGTTGCTGTATTTCCAATCATTTTCTGTATCCTTGGCTAAAGATACCAAGCACTTCATCCAGTCTGATAGGCGGATGTGTGTGCGTGCCTGAAATGCTGTGGCGTCAAATAATGGATAGCTTTTATCTTACTCTAGTTCTCAACTGCATTGAAATGCCAGGGAAAAGGTGACAAAATCATTTATTCAATCCCTTAACAATTTCTGAGTGGTTGGCTCTGTTTCTTACTGGTGACTGAGCAGTTACTTAACCTTTGCAATTTTCTCAGCTGCAAGATAGCACAATAATGGTATTTTTTCCCCTTTAGGGCTGTTGGTAAGATTAAATGAGATAAAGCATATCAAGTATTTAACATGATTCCAGACATATGGGGCTCAAAAAATGTTAACCATCTCTTTTCCTCCTTCTCCTTCTCTCTCTCTTTCTCTGCTCCCTCTCTACCCCCCTACTCCCTTCTCCTGAGTGACAGATAACTTTAGAATTTCTATTTAGAAAGAGAGCCAAGTTTTGCTATCTGGTTGGAGGGTGAGGAGGAGTGGGCTTAAAAATTGTTTTAAGATTGAATTTGCCAAGTGCATCTCCCCTTGGATTACGTGTTTATTTGGGATGGCTGAGGATGGAATACTGAAATCCAGAAGCTGTCCCTTGGCCTTACCAGGTACTATGCCAGGGACCTGGGGAGAGACGAAGCAATGGAGACACTCTCTTTTCTCAAGGAGTACAATCTAGGGAGACATTTGTGGTTTGGTTAGCTACACTCTACATAAGGCAACTTGTATTACTTATGTTAGAACAGAGGTGCCTTGGCCATGGGAGCACAGGGGAAGGAGCAATTAATTCTTGGACAACATGTTACGACTATATTCAGAATCAGAAAAAAAGAACGCCTGTCTGCTAAAAATAACAATACAGTCATGTATATAGTGCTTCAAGTAGATTATTAGGGAGAATGTAAGCAAAGGCAATACTGTGTATATCAAAGTATATCTACAGGAGCAGGAAGAAAGTGCTAGCGGGAAGGATCTGAAGACTTTCTTCCCTACAGCAGAGTTCGATTTCACACACAAACCTTGTTAAGGGAATTCTGAAGCGGAAGTTGAGAGATACCAGGGGAAACCAGTGTTTGCCTTTAGTTGTAGGCAATAAATTGTGTGGAAAATGCCAATTTCAAAATTCTTCCTTTCTACATGATTCAATGGGAGTAAGACAGAATCATCATTGTTGGCTATAAAATCCATCTCAAAGACTCAAAAATCATTAATGTCCAATAATACTGATTTGTTTTCTGTTGAATCGGAGTTTTACGGGTTCTGTAAGTCTTTCCTTTGGCAGAAAATTCAATAATTTGTTATCACTGAAAGTAAAGTAGTCTCAAAAATGTTTAGTTAGGTTTTGGCGTTGTATACCTTGAGTCCATAAAGTGTTGGTTCTGTCCCCATAGTTTTTTATGGAGAATTAATTAAGTTCCTTGTTTCTGAAATTTACAACTTGACTGTGTTTCTGTTAGAGGTCTTGTGGGAGTTCTCATCTATTTTTGGTCTTCACTTTATGGAAACATTTTCTATGTTAAAAATTGTGAAATGGAGACCCATTGGCCAAGAAGGCTATGACACCACAACAATTTTGTCTAGCTTATTAGTATTTTTTTTTTAATGAAAATGAGGTTGGCAACATCAAAACTTGACAGAATTTTTAAAAGATACACTTCCTGGAAGTTTTCATTTGAAAAACAAAAAGTGTTGATTCTCAGATACCATGCTCGGATCTCAAATTATTCTTTATTGAACAACAAATGCTGTGTTGTCCTGTAGCCAAAAATCCCACGATATAATGATATTCACCAGGAAAAGCTCACAAAACTTGTAAGCATGACGTTCCTTTGAGAGAACCGGAGGAAACTGCATTTTTAATGGCCTCAAAATGCAAATAATAGAATGCAAGCTCATTAGTTTGAGAGACTATCTCAATTTAGATGCAAAGTTGAGTCTATTTAAACTTCAGGGATTTTTCAGAGGATTGATAGAAGATGTTTCTTTGAGACAGGCCGTGTTGGTGTCAGCTTTGACTGATGAGGGCACACTCAGCCCAACCCAGGTGGGTTCCAGGTTGCTGATTTCCTTCTGTCCATGCACTTAGCAATCAGGAGTACTTTTTGAGAAAATAACGTTATTTGGAAAACAGAAGAGGTAAACCTGGAGGGAGACAATGGCATACTGTAAGAGTTGCAAGTAATCATAAATGTTACGAGAGAGACCAGTCCTTGTCTCTCAGTCATACCTCCTTCATATTCTTTCCCTCAGATGCCACAGGTTGTCCCCGTTTGTACTACAGGCCTCCTTCTTTCCTACTGGACACCGGACAGAAGGGGAACCGAGTCCATCAGCTTCTCTCTCTTAAGATCTGAACGCAGTGGAGAGTGGTGGGTGCTGAGCTGGAAAGTCCTGCTGCATCTGGGCTGCGGGGAGAGGCGGGGTCGGTGTGATGTTGAGCTGTCACCGGGAACTGGGAAGCCAGGTGGGTCCCTGGGAAGGGGGATGTACAGACCCCAGGCAATGGAGCTGCCCTGTCTTGAAAAGCAGATTTTGCGATCCCCTGATGTCTGGGACATGCTGGGAGGTAGCCAGTTTCTACTTGGCACTTAGGGTTTTGAGGAGGAGGCCCTGGCGTCACCTCACTTGTGGCTCGTGGACGTTTTTTGCACGCCCCACATCTTTACCACCTCCCTGCTGCAGTGTGTGAGTGGCGTGAAGAGGCCTCTGTTATTCACAATGACCAAAGCCTGACCAGAACGGAAATGGGGTTGGTAGTGCTGCAGCTTCTCCCCTTAAAACGTACTGTGTCATACATATTCATGACTTTTAAGGAAGTTATTTGCAGCATTGAAAGTGAGGGCAGGGTTGGCCTTTCAAAACCAAAAGAGAAAATTCTCTTCTGTTGGAATTAAGGAGGAGTCAATCCATCTGATGACCTTTCCGTGTAGTTTGCCAAAAGCAAATCAGGCCGTCTGCCTTCGCGGGAGAGAGCCAGTCCGTTGCGTCAGTGGGACCAGAGTCTCATTAGAACTGAGGAGGAGAGGTCAGGGCAGGTGGGAGCCTGGGTAGCCCGCAGGGGTGGAGCAGAGGGGCAAGAGCAGGGAAGTGGGACAGAGCCTAGTGTGATGATCTTAGGTAGGAGTGAGTGCTGAATATCTCTGCGTGGGGGTTGGGGGTCCAGCTTAGCCCAGGCCTCTGGTCCCCCTCAGCAGACAACACATACAGGATGAAAATGCACTGGAAATGACACAAAGCCAGACGGGGCTAAGAGTCTAAGAAATATCCTAAGAAAGGGTTTGGAGAAGGAAGAGTTCTCTGTGATCCGGAGGGAGCTGAGACAGAAGGAACACTCTGAGAAACTGGGCCGGAGAGTGTCTTTGGAAATGAGGATGCTGGAGCAGGTGCGCCTGATGAGAAGGGTAAAGCCAGGCTTGCGTGATGCACAAACAGTGGTTCTCAACCCCGTTTGGGTGAGGAGAGCTTTTACTTACTAAGAAATCTTAAGGGGAAGCCCAGTGAACTAAACAGCTGAAAATGATTCGTTCTGGGTGGAAAGGAGGAGTGGGTCTGGGACTGTGCCCCCTGCCCTGTTCCCGAGACCTGTCCATGGTACTCAGGGGCTCCCCAGGAAGCGGCTTGAGAACCTGAAGCAGTAGGCGAGGCACGGTCAGGAGTGGTGGCTGGGCTGGAGCACGGCTGCACCAGAAGCTTTCGGCAGGGGAGCCGGAATGGGGAGAAAGCCAGGGAAGGAGCACCAAACAGGTGACCGGAGGAGTTCAGGGGTGAGGTGCTGAGGGTCCGGGAGTGGGAGTGGGGGAGGAGGTAGTGGCCTGTCCTTCTGCCCATGGCTTTCTCCAAACTATCATGGTCCTTTCTACTGCCCCGTGACTTTCATTTCTAGCATTGGTGCTCATCGTGTTCCTTGGAATATCGAGGGAGGAGTTTTCAGCCTGTTCTGAAACCACACTCCCTATGCCGGGAATAAAGAAACGTTAATAGACAAGCAGTGCCAACTGCTTAATTCTCAGGGTTCACCTCACAGGTGTTCCTTCTAGAAGCATGCCTGTCTCTCCTCTTCCAGATGTGAGCTGCCTTTTATATATTTCTGACATTTTACGGTTTCCTGCTTAGGGAGAAAGTGTGCTTCCCAGGGGGTTATATTAAATTGAATTGATTGTCAGTCAGCATTGAAGAGTTAGGACAAAAAAGGAAGGTAGGCTGTATTCATCTCTCCAGATCTTTATGTTCACGTACAGTTTTTTTTTTTTTTTGCTTCCAAATTAAGGTTCTATTGGTTTTGTCCAGTTAGCCCAGTTTCCCATCCTAACATACGGAGCCGCTTGACCTGATTTCCATGAGCGGTGATGTGACAGTGACCCAGCCCCTGAGGGGGGCACTGGAGGACTCGCCCATTTATCCATGTCCATATTCTTCATTAACCAAGCGGAGCAGATTGAAATATCTTAGCAACCACTCCGCACTTGCCCACATGAGGTGATTCAGTGAATGGGGAAATAACGTTGGTCTGTAACGAGAGACTCTTGTGTGAGGCTCAGACAGGAGTTCTTAAATGAGCAGATTTACACTGTCGTCAAGAAGCTAGCTAAGGATCTGCTTACTAAAAAAGTAGAAAAGGACAAAACAAAACAAAAACAAAAACAAAACAAAACAAAAAACAAACCCAAAACCCTGACCTTTTAAGATGGTCATTATTTGCTCTTCAAATCTCAAATTCCCTCATGAAAGGAAAAGGGGGAGAAACACCAAACTGCACCAAATACTACTACTTCTCCTTCTCCTTCTCCTTCCTCTTCTTCATCCTTTTTAAAGATTTTATGTACTTATTTGTCAGGGAGATGAGAGAGAGCGCAAGCAGGGAGAGCAGCAGGCAGAGGCAGAGGCAGAAGCAGGCTCCCCGTTGAGCAAGGAGCCCAATGTGGGGCTCGATTCCAGGACCCCGGGATCCTGACCTGAGCCGAAGGCAGATGCTGAACCGACTGAGCCACCCGGGATCCCGGGACCAAATACTTCTGAGTAAATATTCTGAAACACAATTCTGATTGTGCTGCTCCTCTGCTCAAGATCTCACCATGAGATGAATTCAGGCCTCTGTCTGGCTTGGCTCAGGCCTGCCTTCCAGCCTCAGCTCCACCTGGTGCCTTCGGGCCTCCCACAGACAATCACTATTTCTGAGGCGCAGCTCCAAGTCTCACCTCCCTGCCTTTGCTCTTGCTATTGTAAACCTTGGGCCACTGGAAAACCTTTGCTGCCATCCTGCTGGAATCCTACAGGAACTCCACGGCTTGGTTTATGGCTGCTGTTCCCTCTTGTGAAGACTCTCCCTTAGCATTCCTGGAAGAGGTACCCTCCTTCCTTTACCCTTCCTTTAGAGGTTTAGACTGATCTTATAGGACATTTCCTCTCCCCCACCCCCAAAGATTCATTTATTAATTTCAGAGAGAGAGAGCGCGCGTGCGCTCACATTGGATGGGGGAGCAGAGGGAGAGAATCTCAAGCAGACTCCCTGCTGAGTGCAGAGCCTGATGAGGGGCTCGATCTCATGACCCTGAGATCATGACCTGGGCTGAAACCAAGAGTCAGGCACTTAACCGACTGAACCACCCAGGCGTCACTTCTTTCTTTTTAGAGATATTTGGATGCCTGACTTGTAAACTCTATGCATGACTTGTTTTCCTCCATGAATAGTGAGGAAAACATGGGCTTTAGTATCAGACCGATCCGAGTTTAAGTTTTAGCTTCACCCCCTAATATCCGGGCTTAGGCAAATTCTGCTTTTGCTCTGTGTCTCTATGGCATCTGCTAATAGGGATCATGTTAATTACCTTCCAGTGTGATTGAGAAGCTGTGAGAGATCAGGGATATGAAGTTCAAGCCTGGGGTTTGACTTTTAGTAGATGCTTGCTGAATGCTAGTTTGCCTTTTGTACACCCTGCAACATTGAGTACAGTTCCCAATGTTAAGGTACTCAGTTAACATTTCCCAAATTGAATTAAATTGAATAGGGGTTAGATTTGGGACCTTCCCAACAACATTAACTCTTTTCAGACCTCTTAGTATTTCTTAATGCATCTATTTTTTTAAGTTTTTCTTTAAATTCCAGTTAGATAACATACATGTAATATTATTTTCAAGTGTACAACATAGTTATTCTATACTTCCATACAATATCCTATGCTCATCACAACACATGCACTCCTTAATCCCCATCACCTGTTTCACCCATCCCCCCACCCACCTTCCCTCTGGTGACCTTCAGTTTGCTCTCTAAACTGAAGTGTCTGTATCTTAGTTTGCCCCCTCTCTCCTTCTTTTATTTTTTTCCCCTTTGCTCTTTTGTTTTGTTTCTTAGATTCCACATATGAGTGAAATCATGTGGTATTTGTCTTTCTCTGACTATTTCACTTAGTGCTATACTCTGTAGCTCCATCCGCATTGTTGGAAGTGACAAGATTTCATTTTTTTAAGCCTGTGTAATATTACATCATATACATATACAATATCTTCTTTATCCATTCATCTATTGATGGACATGTGGGCTGTTTCCATAATTTGGAATTCTTTTGAGTGTTGCTTAGTGCATCTAAGTAATAATTTGCAAAATAGACCAGAAAGCAAAACACTATGTTTTACAGTTTTTTTGTAAGCTGGAGGCCCATTTACTGGGGTGCAACAGCCAAACAGAAAACATGATGAGGCCATTTTCTCTTGCATCTTCCTGCCTCAGGCCTAGAGGTTGGGCTCTTTTCTGGAGACAAATGTTGCTGGCTTATGAGTGTCTCTGATAGAGAACCCATGAATGGTGTTTTGGATGGTGGTGGTTAGAGCCAGAAGACATGGAGAGCAGGCTCTGGTCTGTATGTGGGCTCTGGGGTGGTATAAAGCCGCCTGGCTCAGTGGCCCTGGCTTCTCAACCTTGCCCATATTGCTAAGCATTGCACTTCATAAAACCCTCCTAGGGCTTCTCTACAGCACCTCAGCCATGGGAGTGTAAAGTGCCTGACCCACACCTGAAGAGTAACTTTCTTCAGAAGGTTCTGACAATTTATTGTTAGTTCTTTCTATACTGAGACATCAGAATCATAAGTGCATACTTGACTTGGATAGATTTTTCTGATTTTAAAAAAGTACTACTTGTTCACTGTATACCATTTGATAAGTACAGAAGGAGCACAATGGCATACCTAAGTTTTAACACAGTTTTAATTTCCAAAAATACATACTACAAATGGTGTTTTGTAGACTATATTTGCATCTAAACAATTTATTGTGTTCATTTTCCTATGTCAATAAAGTTTCTACAGTACCAAGTTAATAATAGCTGCCTAGTATTCCATCACATAAAGGTTCCGAGTTTTACTTAATTTATTAGAGTTGGAAATTTTTAATAATACTGAAATAAATATGCACGTCTATATCTATAAATCTATATCATTATATCATCTGTATCTATATCTATATTCTTTTTGGGTAAATTCCTAGGAAAAGGATTGCTAGGTTAAGGGTATGTTTAAATGTGGCCAAGTTGCCATGATCCCAGGGTGCTGGAATCGAGTCCTGCATCAGGCTCCTTGCTCAGGTGGGGAGCCTGCTTCTCCTTCTGCCTCTGCTTCCCCTGCTTGTGTTCACTCTCTCTCTCTGACAAGTAAACAAATAAAATCTTTAAATGTGGACAAATTGCAGCATTTGTACCAATTTTCACTGTTGTTCTGTTTGACAGGTTATTTCCAATTTTGTTACTATTGTCAGTTATACTGTGAAAACTTCCTTGTGCGTGATATTTTGCACAGCTAATGTTTTCTTAGGTTAAAATCCATAGAAATACAGTTGCAGGATCAAAGACATAAAATTTTTGAAGCTTTCCCCTATATTGCCAAATTTTCTTTTAGAAAGGTTGTTCACTCTTCCCTCCAGTGATTAGAATTCCATATGGTTCTCCGGATGCTTGCCAGGATGTAACTTATTATTTAAAAAAAAAATCCTTGCTGGACGAACAATCCCAGAGCAGTAGTTCTGTATTTTTGATTTCTTTGGTTGTTAATGAGGTCGAACATACTTTTATGTGTTGTTTTTAGTCTTAAGATTAATATAGTAGCTCAGCTTTATAAGTAGTTAAAGAATATTAAAATCAGACCACACCACTTCTATTTTGGGTGACTTAATTAGCTTCAATCCCATGAATCAATAACTATATTGATTACTGACTACCTGCGGGAGCCCTGCCACAGAGAGGATGCAGCAGATGAAGAAAAGTGAGTTTCTGTCTCTAAGAAGTTGACCTGCTGGAGAGGTAATGGAGATATATACAAATAGATCATTTAAAATGGGAAATCTTGCATATTTTATTTATTTAATATTTATAATATCTAAAAGAATATGTGATAAATATTTGATAAAACGATCTGAGACTACCAACAACAAATTTCATAGATCCAATAAAACCATTAAGACAGATTAATGAATGGAATTTACCTTAAGCTTGGAAAAAAAAGAAATTGCTAATTAAAATGTATGAAACTTAACTCCAAGCTTGTGGGCAGCCGGAGGGAAGTCTGGAAGTCCAGAAGGGTCATGTAGCTGTCATTAGTTAATAAGAGGATATGTGCAAGTTTGTTATAAAGGATGAAATCTTTCTAGTACTGTTCCAGCAGAAGAATTCTCACATAGGTCTTTCTATAAGAAGCATTGAACCACATAATGAACAGTGTCTTTGAGAGAATTTTATTGAAAATTCAGTCTCCACATGACCATTTCTTATAGTTAACAACAACAAAAAAGAAGACATAACACTACATTGAAGTCCTCAGTGTTTTTAAGAGGAAGTAAGATGTATGCCTTTCTGATCTGATTTAGTACAGGAGTAGAACCTTGAGAATCTACAATTAGAATCACCAGCATAAATCTTTGGCCAACCCACTTCAAAGTCAGCTGTTTCACCGTACCAATCATTGAAGATGATTGAAGATGACAAAAAACACGAGATCATTAATGTCCATCAACACAAAGTATAGGTATTCAGTTACTGATCAAAATTAGTTTTCTGTGTTTCATTTATTCATTTACGCATTAAAAAATGATTAATAAGTCCAAGATACTGAGCTAAGGACTGCTCTACAGGAGATCATAATCTGGGAGGAGATAAACAGTTCAAACATAATGTGGTTACACCACATAATACACAATGAAGGCAAATTGCAGAGTAAAAGTAAATCTGTGTATCTATGTATGTGATGTCAGTAAAGGTTTCTGAGTGGGAGGGACATTTATTTGAATAAGGTTTGCAAAGCTGCATGGGAATTCATCAGATAGAAAAAGTGAGAAAGGCCTTCTAGCAAAAGCACAGATATATAAAAGTACAAGGAGTGTTGGAAGAAGATATGTAGACTATTGGGGTCAGGGTATGGGGTGTAAGGGTGGGTATGGGGAATGTAGGGTTTGCAAGGCAAGGTTGGATGGGCTTTATCTTCTAGACCTGTGCAGTCCAATAAGATAGCAGTCATATGAAGCTATGTTTAAACTAATTAGAATTCAACATAATTAAAAATTCGTTTCCTCGGTGGCAGTAGCCACATTTCAAGTGCTCACTAGCCACAAGTGGCTAGTGGCAGCCATATTGGAGAGCACAGATATAGAAATTTTCACCATTGCAGCAAGTTCTATTGGATAGCACTTCTATGGACAACGGACTGCTCGAAAGACTTAAATAAAGAAATGATGTGACCAGACCAGTGTTTTAGAAATAGATTGAATTGGGAAAGGAAGTTCTGAGGGTCAAGTTGAGAGAAGAGTGACAATAGTAATGGAGAAATGGGTTCAAACCAAGACATTTGGAAGGTAGAAGCAACATGACCAATTAGATGGATGAGGATGAATAGTTAAGTAACAATGGTATTTTACAGCTGGATGGAGAATGAAAGTGATACCACTCATGCAAACAGGGAATAGAGGAGGACATCTGTTGGAAAAAATAACAAGTTGAGGGTTGGGCATGTTGCAGCTAAAGTACTTATGGGACCTCCACATGAACAGGCAGTTTAATGCTCACAAAAGAGGACACCTCTTGCAGAGAAATGTGGAAGTCTTCAGTATATAAGTACGTTCACCATATAAAATCATAATAGCTAACAAGGATATAGGACTTAGAGTGCCAGGCACTGTTCCAAGTGCTTTGCATATAGTTTAGCTCCTGTAATCTCCCCTATAACTACATGACTACATGAGGTTGGACTTACTCTTATTAATCCCATTTTATAGGACAAGAAAATTGAGGCACAAAGAGGTTATATAATTTATTGCCCAAGCTCACACTAGTAAGTGAGGGAGTTGCGATTTGAACTCAGACAAATTAGTTAATAAAAAAATCCATACACAAAGAATAATGTGACAAGCTACAAAGGCAGGTGAGTTTGAATAATTATGGGGGAAATCTCACAAAGTTCTAAAAATTAAATCACATTTAATTGCATAATAAAGGCAATTTTTACAGAAAGCATGAAGTAGAATAATTTGGAGCTGATTAAAAAATTTAGAACCTATGACTGCTGGTTATGTAGTATTGGTTGAAGCCATAGGAGTCAAAGTGTTTGCCAAGGAAGAATGTGAAGGTGGGGAGGAAAGAGGATCTAGAACAGAACCCTGGAGAACACTGATATTCAAGAGGTGGTTGAAAGGTCGGCAAATAAGACCAAGAACCAGGAAGGAATGACATGCTAGAAGCCAATGGAACAAAACATCTGTCGAAGAGGAAAGGCCAGTGAGGAGAGTTCAGTTACAATAAAGCCTGAAAAGGTTTTCAGTGACTTTCCTAAGCTCCTGCTCGTTGGCCTTTGTCAGAACAGTTTCCATGGTATAGAGGGTGCTGGAGCCAGAAGGTAGAGTGAGAAATGCATAGAACGTGAAGTGTGTAGACAAGTCTTCCAGAAATTTGATGGTGTGGAGAAAAAAAGATGTGGTTCTAGGCATAGTCTTAAATATTAATGTGTAGATAGAAAAGGGCCCCTCCATCTCTCTGAGGAAATGGGCCACTGGAGTTCCTATAGATTAGTCTATACCTTTCCTCAAAAAACAGCTTCATAGTTGCTCAAATGCTTGAACAAGGACCATGGAGTCTTGAAACTTAAAGAAGGTCCAGGCAATATATAATTATCTTACATTCAGCATTCATGCTTTAACTTGTGAGAAATGACAAGGAAGATCATGATGTACTGATGTGGCACTTTGCTGCGGTGGGGATTTTCACTGTGCAGGCTGAGGCTGCTGAGAGCGTGTCCACCACCTAGCTGGTTGGTGGACGTACCATTCAGCGCAGCATCCACCCCCACCCCACCTGCCACCCCTTGCCTCCTCCCCCATCATGTGAAGTCTTTAAATGCTGTTTTTTTAATGAACAAATGGTCATCAAATAAGAGATAAAATTTGAAAATGCAAATGGAATTTAGGAGACAACTAGGAACCCGAACCTGCTTTCATGATTTTAACCTTCTGCAAGTTATGGGAATATACCCTTTGTAGATGTCAAAGCTCCCTGGACCAACTATGTAGGGTGACTGTGTATCCTGGCCTGCCTGGGATATTCTTGATTGACTTTTGTTGAGCTGGCATGATATTTAAAAGAGTTTTCTTTCTCTCTCAAAAAAGTCCTAGTTTCGGGGCGCCTCGGTGGCACAGCGGTTAAGCGTCTGCCTTCGGCTCAGGGCGTGATCCCGGCGTTATGGGATCGAGCCCCACATCAGGCTCCTCCGCTAGGAGCCTGCTTCTTCCTCTTCCACTCCCCCTGCTTGTGTTCCCTCTCTCGCTGCCTGTCTCTATCTCTGTCAAATAAATAAATAAAATCTTTTTTTTAAAAAAAAGTCCTAGTTTGTATAATAAATTATAAGGTTATTAAACACACAAGCCATATTACAATGAATTCAAGTGATTATGGGGAAGGAGGAGGGGTGAACTGTGGTATCAGGGAATGCTTTGTAGATGCAGCCTTGAAAAATGGACAGATTTTCAACAAGGCAAAGGAGGGAGGGAAGGCATTCCTCTGGGATGTGATAAAAGTACACAAGTGCTTGCCTCACAGGAGACAGATTGTCTTGAATTCTCCCTCAAACCACATTCCTATAAAAACCATATTCCTATAAAGAAGTTAAACTAAAAAGCAGAATGCAACCAGTATCCTCTATAAGGCCACTGCCTTATTTTCAGCTGTCTAGTTCTGATTATTTTAAAAGTATTTGTGAATATTTGCGCTATTTTAAAAGTAATTTTCTGTGGGGAATATTATTAGGCAGTAATATTGCATCACGATGGCACCCAAATCAACTTCTTCAGCCCATTCTTAGATCCTAATCTTGCAGAAGTTGTAGAAATTACAGTTTCCCTGGCTAACTAAAGAGGGTTTGAAAAGAGGAAATAAACTTAATTTCAACCATAGAGCGTTCGAAGGTTTCCTCCCCATTGTAATTATGAGAATTATATTTAATATTTATGTAACAGATATTCACATCTTGTTGGGAAAACAACTCCCTTCACAGAAGGTGAAAAAAATACTGCAAATATTTCATTATGCCAGTTGTTTATTCTTTCTAAAACCCCAACAGTATCATTTTCCTCAAAATTAATCCTGATTATCACTAAACGTTCTTTACTTAGTTGATTCCCAACTGCTCAACACTGCTTTTTTTATTGTTTCGTTTTTTGTTTGTTTTCTCCCCAAGTCTTTGTGCATTTGTGTGTGTGAGGGTTTAGATACACTAATAAATTTTGAACCTTTTTGGGTGAGGATATTTTCAAGATCACTGTCGGAAATCCTGTTAGTGCAGAATATCTGGGGATATCTCAGAGCACAAAAAGTCATTATAACAAATCTGATTATATGTGGGAAATTGGATCTAGACCTGCAGTACAAAGAAAGCCAAAAAATCTTCTTGCACTAAGGTAACACTGGAATAAAAATAGACTCAGTTCTATCATTTCCATGAATTTGTTAATTTTCTAACTTTCATGACATATTGGTATCATTTACCAGACATATGAGAACTTTAGAAACACTCCTGATAGATTACATATAAGACCTCAATTCTTTTTGGGATGGCAATGCGCCTTACCTAAAAACAAATAAAAACTACATTTCCCAGATTCCCTTGTAGGCGAAAGGAGTAGCCATGTGACTTCATTCTGGCCAATGAGATTCAAGAGAAAGTTACCTGGTGAAGCTTCTAGGAAAAGCCATTGTTTTCTTGTTAGAGGAGACATACTCAGGTGGTAAACTCTCGTTTCTTCCTGCCTCGACTGCAGATGCGATGAAGAGGTGGTGCTGCCATCTTGGACCATGAAGCAATAAGCATGAAGACATCCAAAGGATGGCTCAGGGAAAATACAGGAGTCTGATGGTACTGTGGAGTTTCTGTGTCAGTCCTGAAATATCTTTCGGTGGAATTTCTGTTGCATGACGAAGATAAACCTTTATTCATTCAAGCTACCAGTTCTTAAGTATGGTGTTACGGATAGTGAAACCTATTTGTAATGGATAAATTCTGATTAATGAATCAGGGAATACCTTAATTTTAGTAATATTTTATCCTTGTGATTCCCTCCTCCTCTGAAAAACATTCACAGCATCTGGGGACACTTGTGAGGATTAAATAAATTAGTAAAAGGTGCTTGGAATAGTGATTGATGTTCAGTAAATATTGGCTTCCCTTAGTTTAGGTGGGCACAAATTCTAAGGAAAACCTCACTCCCTTCTCGGTATTTTAATCTAGGAGAAATTAGGTGAAGTGAATCTTAGGCTTGTAGAATGTTTCTACTGGTAGCAGCAGATAACCTATTTTAAATTATAACTTCATTATTTCATACCCATTTTTTTTCAACAATTGATTTAGGATGGCCCATCACAGAAGAACATACAATAAAACAATCAAATAAAAATATGTGTCAGTGGAAATTAATATTAAAATAGGAAGTAAGGATGGCAAAAAAAAAAAAAGAGTATAGATCTGAACACCATTCAATCCAGTAATACATTAGTGGATAAGTTATAAATTTAAGCTAGAGATTCCTGGAGACTGCAGTGAAAAAGGAGTATCATTCAGTAGCATTAATTCAATATAGATACTTATTGTTATTAGGTGCCAGGCATTGTGCAAGGCTCTAAGGATATTAAGGTAAAAAAAAAAAAAAGCAGATATGTTCTCTGCCATGGAGCTCATAGTCAATAGAAGAAAAATAAATGAATTAAATAATCACACACATGATTTTCAACGTGGACAAGTAGAAAAATGTATGTTCTTTAGGAAAGCAGCAATTTTCTCAGCACCTCCCTCTAGATAAAATTCTTCATGGGGAGCACTTCCAACCCAAGCCTTGAGAGTCAAGCATGGGCATGAGGCTGTAACTCTCCAATTCTGCCTTGGTTCCAGATGGAGCCACTTCTTCCTTTTCTGCTACTAGATTCGTGGTTTTTCAGTTGGGAAGAAGGATATTAAATATAATCGTCAGCCTTTCCCTAACAAGTCTGTTCCGATTACTTGATAAAATACTAAATTTCAGACATTCTGATTCATTATATGACACTGTGGGAGAAAACAAAACTACTGGCAAAAAATTTTTTTACATTAGATGTATTGAAGGTTTTGCTGACATGGAGTAGAACAAATCCCTTTGGTTTTATTCAAATTTATTTTTATAAGCCTTTTAAGTGGAGCTTCTGAGAAATATGTTCTGTAAGAAATGAGGGCTTTCCCAGGCCAGAGAGGTTTGCAGTTGCCTGAATTAAGACTAAATGGAACTTAATCTACCATGTTTATCTGGCATCATCAAGATTGAAGTATGACATATGTTTTCTAGATGACACAAGTTGACTTCATCAAGGACAAGGACATTTGAGAAAGAAACGTATCTAAAATACGTTTTTGAGAGATGCATGAATCATAACGGTAAACATTTGCTTTGCTACCAGTGAATGCAGTTCTGTCTTTAAGTTGTTGCTCTTTGCTGAAGGTCAGAACTATCCTTCTCCCACTGCTTTTGTGTCTACTTCTTTTAAGAACACTTTGGGGCCCCTGGCTGGCTCAGTCGGTGAAGCATGCGGCTCTTGAACTCAGGCTTGTGGGTTCAAGCCCCATGTTGGGTGGAGAGCCTACTTAAAATATTTTTTCTTTCTAAAAAGATGACTTCATAGTTTGCTGCTACTTCTAACTTGCTTAAGACTGTGAAACAATCATGTTTTCTAGAATTGTGTGTCATGTAAGATCCAACAAGCTCTGAGTGAAGGCCCAGGCTTTGTGCAACCTGTTTTCCTTTGAGGGCTCTAAGATACCACTTGTTTATTTCTAAATTTAAGACAATTTTCCAGAAGGATGGGGCTTCTACAGGTCTTACCACCAGGTGCTAGTGTGAAATGCATCTTGAGGAACATGTTTAAGAGTCTGTGCAAAGGGCTAGGTTCCATTTCACAAGATGTGTGTGAGTCTTGGCTCATTGTGGCAAACCTTGGTGAGTAAACTTTGGTTTACTGCAGAAGATGCAAAAGTGTTGGCAGGAGCTAAGTCAGCACCAGATCATGGATAACAAGCCAATGGGGAATAGTTATGGAGCACTAGTTATGTGTAGGGCTCACTGTTGCTTCTGTGATCTGGGGTCATCAAGTACGGCCTTGGTAGCATGTGTATTGTAACTGCAAGGGAGAAAGCAGCTCAACATGACCCTTGCCCAGGAGGGACATACAAATTCATGAAGTTCATGTTCTTTAAGCAAATAAAAAACATGAAGTAATTATGAACTCCAGGAAAGAAAAAAATCACACAAGAATGTCATCATAGTATACAACGTGGCTTAACAGCAACTAGTATTTACTTAGTCATAATAACCAAAATACTCAAAATGGATTAACCCCAAATTACAGTGCAGCTAATTGGGATGATGAGTGAGGTGAGGATATTGGGAGTGAGGTACCTATAATTGATGAATTAAGAGGTCACAGTATATTTCTGTTATGTCACGATTTGGGGTAAATTAGAGGGAAAAAAATCACTAAAATATAGGTAGTTCCATCTGGGTGAGGTGGGAATGGCAAGGAACTGCTCTTTTTAGTGGTAAACATTTTAGACTGTTTTTGAACTTTGATAAGTTTTTAAGCAAAAAAAAAATTGAAAATTACTTTCTGGACAGAACAAAAAATGGATTGAAAGCAAAGATCAAGAGGGAATGATTCCTTGGGAGCGGCAGTTGACAAAGCAAATTACAGAATATACTCAATGAGAATCAGATGAAACACGGGAGATAAAAGGCTCAGGACTGAGAGGTCCCTGGGAGGCATTCAGAGGAGAAAGGCTGCAAGCAGGAAGTCCACACACTCACAGCTGCTTGGAGGCCCCGGTGCTCACCCAGGAACAAAGCCACTTCTGTCTGAGGAAACCACAGTGAGGCAAGGCAGGGAGCAAAAACCCTTTAATTGGGGTGGCGAATGAGCGGCCCCATGAACTCCGAATGCCTCCAGCAGGCTGGGGCACGCTTTTCCTCTCCTCCCTTCTTTGCCCACCAATTGATGGCCTCGCTCTTTCTCTCTTTTGGGCTTCTCCACAGGCATTGTCGGTCTCTTGGCTTTTCCCTCTGCTCTGGGTCCTGAGCCATCTTTCTGCCTCTTTGCTGTTCCACCCTGAGCACCCTAAGGACCAGTGTCCCAGGTCCTCACCTACTCTCCTCCATCAAATGCTTCCATCTGGGTTCCATTTCATCAGAACCAGCTTGGTGACTGGCCAACTAATCTGATAACCCATTTTACATTTGGTGATAAAACAGAAGGCCGAATCAGCCTACTATGTTAATCCTCTCTTAACATTTCCAATTTCATAGTGGTTTTTGGAGCTTCAGCTCAGAGAAATTATTTATCTGGGAAAGTTGACAGCTTCCAGAGGGGAGGCACTTGAGATGGACATCTCCTGGTTTCTCTCAAATTGTTCTATATAAGAAACATCTGTGTGTAAGGCTGGCTTTGTTACCCCCAGTTGAAGTTTTTGGGTATTGATCCTTCCCCTATCTTTACCTTGTTTCCCCTCAGCATTCTGAAAATTTGGTCGGTTCTGCTCTATTCTGGGCTTGTTCATAGGAAGTTTTCTAAGATTGGTCACATGTGTGGCCTTTGTTTTTTTTAACCGGTCCATGATCTCTTGAGGGCTGGCATCCTGTTGTCAAGTGATGTGATGTCTTTATTATCCTTTATTAACACTCATTAACTCATTTCAGAGGCCTTGACTAAAATGCTAGTAGAACCATTTGGTAAGAAACTTGTTCGGGTTATGAGACAGTGTGAATAGGAAGCAAGACACCAGCCTGTTCTCTTCTAAAGACAGCTGAGAGAAAGAAAGAGGACCCTCCTGGAGCTAAAGGGAAGGAGGCGGACCACATAGACCAAGAACTGTGGTGCTCCCCAGCAGGGAGGGTCTTCGCCAATGTGGGGGGCACAGTGTGTTTCTAGGAGGTCCGGAACCCACATTTGGGGACTCAGTCATTTTAGAATATTCTTATTTGCTTTGACTGTCCAAGCCAGGCTCACAAGAGGAGTAAAGGATTGGGGAAATGACCTGTTACAGCTGTAATTCTCAAAATCTCATTACATACACAGGACAGAGTTGTTATAACACTGGACAAATCCACCCAAATGTTTTTTTGGCTGTGTTTTGGTTTTTCTGGTGATTTCAAAATGCCAGAAATGGTGAGGGCTAGGTTCCTTAGATAGATCCAGCTTTTAAAATATTTGCCTGCAAGTAAGGGCTCTGAGTGGATTGGAGATAACCAGGAATGGCAATTACGGAAACTGGTCTTTAAAAAAAAAATAAATGAACATAAACATTATTGTATTTTAAAATACATAAGCATGAAATATGCTCTCTTCTTATAAAAAGTATAGAAAAGCAAAAAGAAAATAAAAACGCCCATATGAAATGGTGAAATTTTTCTTTTAAGATTTTTTTTTTTTAATTTGAGAGAGAGGAAGAGAGCACATGTATGCGAGCGGGGCGGCGGCGAAGAATCCACAGGCAAACTCCCCACTGAGTGTGGAGCATGACGTGGATCTCACGACCCTGAGATCATGACTTGAGCTGAAACCAAGAGCCAGCAATTGACTCAGCCACTCAGGTACCCCCGAAATGGTGTGATTTAAAGGGTTAAAAGAAACACTTTGGTTTTTTGTTTGTTTGTTTTGTTAAAGATTTTATTTACTTATTTGACAGAGAGAGAGAGCCAGCGAGAGAGGAAACACAAGCAGGGGGAGTGGGAGAGGAAGAAGCAGGCTCCTAGCAGAGGATCCTGATGTGGGGCTCGATCCCAGAGCACTGGGATCATGCCCTGAGCCGAAGGCAGACGCTTGATGACTGCGTCACCCAGGCGCCCTGGAAACACTTTGTTAAACATTGTCAGGCATTTATACTTAAAGATACAGGTATAATATGCATATATTCACATGTATTTTTATGTATATGCACACGTATTTTAAACCATTAATGGGATTACACAGTATGTATTGCTATAGAATTTGCTCTTTTACTCAGTACACCTATAGCCATCTTTCCATGTCAATAAATATTTATTTTATCATTTCTCAAGTCTGAAGCACATTCTGTTGTGTAAATATGCCAAAATTTAACTAACTCCCTACTATTGGGTATTTGAGTTGTTTCTAGGTTTTAATTATTTTGTGATGCATCATTTCACATTATTGAAATTTTGAGTTTTTATTATGCCAAATATTATGCTTATTATTTTTTCATTGCTATTTGAAGTCACCAAGAAACTTTCAAGTCTTGTTGGCAGGAGAGGAATAGGTCCAGAGAGCTAAAGATCAGGAAGGAGCTGGGTTTAAGCTGGAAGAAAGTGACATGAAGCTGCAAAAGTTAGGGTATCCTATTAATAGAAGAACAATAAGCAGTTCGATATTTAAGAAAAATGAAAAGATTTGGGGGCACCTGGGTGGGTCAGTTGGTTAAGCGTCCAACTCTTGATTTCAGTTCAGGTCATGATCTGAGGGTCAAGAGATCAAGCTGTATGTCAGGCTCCACACTGGGTGTGGAACCTGCTTGAGATTTTCTCTCTCCCTCTACCCCTCCCCCCTTCCCCTGTTCTCTCTCCCTCTCTAGAAAAGAAGAAAAAGAAGATTTTTACAGTTTAACAAATGAAAAGATGCTTACACTTTTTTAAAGATTTTATTTTTTTATTAGAGAGAGAGCACAAGAGTGGGGTGAAGGGCAGAGGGAGAAGCAGACTCCCCGCCGAGCAGGAGCCTAATGTGGGGCTCCATCCCAGGACTTGGGGATCGTGACCTGAGCCAAAGGCAGATGCTTAACTGACTGAGCCACTCAGGTGCCTGAAGAAAAGCTTACATTTTAAAAAGCCATCTTCTTTTTGTTTTATTTCTCATAGTTTTAAAAGAAGATATCACCAATTCTGAATGTTCTAAAAATAGAAGGCACAGGTGATTGGTAAATGTTTTCTCATTCCTTTCCATTTCTGCTCTGAAAGCCTGAACGCTATTTCAATTACTTCCAAATCCTCAACAAGTGGCAGCTTCCAGAGAAGCAAGCAAGATCCAGGGGAAAAGTTTAAAGCCTTTAAAACTTAAGCTGAAGTGTGAATTTATTAAAACAAAAACGACAAACACGAATCAGTTCTCAAACTGGGTATACAGTCCACGAAACTCTGCAATCACCCTGCCCGATGTGGTAGCCACCAGCCACGTGCAGCTATGGAACACTGGAAATGTAGCTAGGATGACTGGAATGTCATTTTTAATTTAATTTTAATAATTTAAAGTTAAAAACCAAAGCAGTATATTTTCCTATAAATGTTTTGGTAGGGCTACATTTCACTTTACCTACTGCATTTGATCACTTTTCATAGTGCATGTATTGGGCACATGTGTCATTCCTAGTGTCACACATAATATATAATCAAGTTGTCGGCATCAACAGATTGCTGCAGTTCAGATTTTTTTTCTATGCATTGGTGTAAAACAACAATGTGTTTATTTGGACATTGTGTGCAGGTAGCATGAGAGTAATACTCATAAACTGAAATGCTTATTTAATTGTAATATAACTCAATTATTTTTCTAGTTAAAATAAATATGACTGAACTTTAAATTAAAAATGAAGGCATACTACTGATGGAGAGCCAAGTGGAAATGCAGAAATAGTATAATGACAAAGGAAAACAGATACTGAAAGATGGTATGTTGTGTATTTCACAGCGAATGGCAGTTGCAATTTGCTATGGCAGAGGAATGCGGAAAATCTGTTTTTTGTGACAAATTATTTTTTAGCATAATGAAGTGGACAATTTATAAGAGTTTTGGCAAATGCATATTGAATTTGGTAAGAAGTTTCCTCTTAACAGTAAAAAAAAAAGTGATGAGAAGAGACACCTAAAATCAGACTTTAATGTCCAGTAAATTATTTAAAAATGATGTTTTAAATAAAATTATTTTTTTATTTTTTTATTTAAGTAGGCTCCACGCCCAGCATGGAGCCCAATGCCAGACTTGAACTCATGACCCCAAGATCAAGACCTGAGCTGAGATCAAGAGTTGGGCATCCAACTGACTGAGCCACCCAGGTGCCCCTAAAAATGAGTTTAAGATGTGAGCTATAACCTTAGCCAGCTATCAAACTACTTGCACACATATAAATGAATACCACACAGACACGATGTAGAAGGAGAGATGGTAAAGAATCATTATTGCAGTGATGGAAATTTTGATAGGAAATTATACAGAAAAAACTAAAAAAGATAGTCTACAAAAAGTGAAAAATCTTCAGTTAAGCCACCAAAATAACTGCCCAAACATGACCGTTCTAACAATGTAAAATATCAATTGATTCAAAATTTGAAAAATTATAAAAATTTTTATAAAAATTTTTATAAAAATTTTTCTTTAGCTTCAGGTACCTTGAGAAACTTTGCCCAATTAATACTTCAGTTACATTATCTCTCAAAGAAGTATTGTCAACTTGTGACCTAAAATTAAACTCATGATGTACATAATTTTTGAATCTTTTACAACTGTCAAAGAACAGTTTCAGCTAGATTTGAAAAAAATTACTTTTTGTCGAAACGGATGGTGCTTCAACTGTATCAGATCAAAAATTCAAATTTACTGCAATTTTAAAACAAGTGACTGATGTTTCCCTTTCATGACATATATGATATATAGAAAACCTTTGTGCTCATTTCACTAAAACAAACCCTGTGACAGTGTTATGGATATAGTTGTTAAAATCCTTTAATACACATGTGCAAATGCCATGAGTCATCAGCAGTTTAAGGAACTGTTGAAAGAAATAGTAGACAATGAATTTAATGATCTTGTGTTCTTTGCCAAGTCTCATTGGTTGAGTTGTGGAAGAGTTTTATAGTCCTACTATATTGTCAACTCTGATTTTCTTGTAACGAAAGAAAAGCTTGCTAATATTCAACTATCCAAGATACAAATGACAGTACAATTTACATTTTCCAAGTGATATCACACTGCATATGAATGAGCTAAATTTGAAACTAGCTCCAAGGAAAGGGAAAAACTTATCTGTGACCTAGCTAGACAGAACAATTATGTTGAAATGGAAACTTTTCCTAATACAAATTAATAATAATGATTTTACACATTTTTATAACATGAATCAATATGAAGAGCATTTTCATGAAAATCGGCTGCCAGTAATACAAGGGAAATTTGAACACTTTGTTGATATTGACAAATTTAGAATTGTATTTCTATTTATTAAATATGTTTTTCAGTTTCATGTTAATAATCATGAGTGGACCCAGGAGAGGTTAAATTTACTTAACTTAGAAAGATGTAGTTTTAAAGCTGATATGATTTTACTTCAAAGTCAAATCAAATTTTCTTTAAAAAAGAACCAGTTTTGGGGTACCTGGCTGGCTCAGTTGGTATAGCATGAAACTCTTGATCTCAAGGTTGTGGTTTGAGTCCCACATTGGGTGTAGAGTTTACTTAAAAATAAGAAAATCTTAAAAAAAAAAAAAGAACCAGTTTTGTCAATTTGGATGAAATATTAAAGGGAATTGATTTTTGGGTAATTGATTAATGGTTGGAAAACTTTTAAGTATGTTGAGAACAGCTTGGGAACACAGATTTATTTTTTAAGTATAAATTTTATGAGAGCATTTCTGAGCATATACATTGAGATAATCTGTAAATACAAAATCTATACTGGATTTTGAAGACTTAGTGAAAATATAAGAATGTAAAATATTTCAATAATAATTTTTATGTTGATTACATGTTGAAATTATTTATTTTGAACATGCTGGGTTAAATAAATTTTATTAAAATTAATTTCACCAATTTCTTTTTTAGTTTTTTTATTGTGGTAACTAACAAATTTAAAATTACATATGTTGCTTGCATTACATTTCTGTTGCACAGGACTTGCCCCAAAGTTCCAGCATTATGGATTTTGTCAAATAGTTCCAAAACCCCAAAGGTATTAGTATCTAGTTGTATATAGCATTACCCAGATCAAGGCCAATTGTCATGAAATAGCAAGTTGTTTGTAAGCCATTGACCCACTCATGTCCTCTCTCCATTGTAAACTAGGGGCTCTGTTTGTGAGTCTGTGGCCAATCTACAGCTCTGGAACTAAATTTCCTTGAGAACGTTGCCTGTCCATGGAGGAACTGCACCAGTGACCTTGGACTGGTTATCATTCACTTCAATCAACTGAGGTAAACTCTGACTGGGAGGATGACCAGAAATCAAATCCCATAGGATATGTCAGTCAGTATTTGATATGCTCACCTGTGTCTGAAAACAAATGGACTCATAGTGCCAAGGTCTTTATGAGATAAGCCAGCAGCTGAAGTCATTGTCTGAGTTCCTGAGAACTGGTTAAGAAGAGATTACCACAGAGGGAAAAATAATCTGGAAGTCTCCTCCTGTGTCCCCTACCCACCTTTCCTATACTGTTTCCATGTCTGGATTGATGCCAGGTTCAGGGTATTTGTTATGATAGTAATGCCCTGTGATTTAAAAAAGCAATTATTGGATTTAAATCAGAAGATTCAGGGGCGCCTGGGTGGCTCCGTCAGTTAAGCAACTGCCTTCAGCTCAGATCATGATCCCAGGGTCCTGGGATCGAGTCCCACGTTGGGCTCCCTGCTCAGTGGGGAGTCTGCTTCTCCCTCTGCCCCTCCCCCTGCTTATGTTCTCTCTATCGCTCTCTCTTCCTAATAAATACATAAAATCTTAAAAAAAAATAAATCAGAAGATTCAGGTGAGAGGTCCCATGTTGTAGTTTACTAAATAAATGACTTTGGGTGAATCACATGGTCTCAGTTTTCTGCTCTGGATAAGATCCGATGATCTAGAAGACACCTTCTAGAACCAAAGTTTTGTGTTTCTAAGTTGTTCTGGCAGTAGCTAAGACATGAAACCCAAATAAGGTAAATGCACTTAAAATCCCCATATCATTCTGAGAATGGGGATCAAAAAGCCACCATTTTCTTTCTTTTTCATCTGAGGCAGATGAGTGTGGAGTAGTATCCTTGTGCAATGTTCTATTTACATACTATTACATTGTTGTAGAATTTCAAAAAGCTGCTTAATTTTTTTTTAAGTAGGCAACATGCCCAGCCCAGAGCCCAACGTGGAGCTTGAACTCACAAGCCTGAGATCAAGACCTGAGCTGAGATCAAGAATCAGAAGCCCAACCGACTAAGCCACCAGGTGCCCCGAACTGCTTAATATTTTTGTCTTAGCAGAAAGAAAGTAGCAAGAAGGAAGATCTAAGAATGCTGTTACATTTCTAATTTTCTCTTATTATAATAAGTGGGGGACCCTAAAAATGAAAAGTTGTGCATATAATATCATTACAGAAAAAAATGGTCAAGGAATCCTTTCTTTTTCATTTGACAAAGTCTTCAAATGTCTGAACTAACTTTTAGTGGTATTAGAAGTGGAAACTAGCTCTCCGGGGTAGATAATTTTTATGCTAATTTCCTGCACCTCAATGTACACAGTTATTATAGGGCATGCGAATGATCCATTCACTGAATGAAGAAAAATTATTCCAAATGATTATTGATGAGTTAATAAAGATAACCATGTCAACTTTCTTTATCCATTAGTGGTAACATCTACAGTATTTCACAATCATAATAAGAGCCAAATGCTAATGGGCGAGGTAATCAAAGCTTAATGAAGAACAGTGAAAAATTTGCTTTTTAAAATAGTTTACAGTTTTCCTAATCACTGAAGTGGTCAGTTAGTCCCACGATTCCTCATATTTCATAATGTGTGCTTGCAAATTTTTTTCTTCATTGAAAAATAGTTGGATTTTCCTAATGTAAGAAAGAGTGGAAATAAATGGAGAGGGATTCCTCTTTTTAAATGAATACATATTTAAAAAGTTATTCATATTGCAATGGTGACCTAAAATGGAGGAAATCTCCATCCATTTAAAAACTCACAATTATACTTTGATGCTTTTCCTCCTGTCTTTATCCTTTCACTCAAATTTGGTAATTTTATTATTATAAGCTCAGTTAAGTTTGGACTTATATCTTTATTATAATTATTTATTAGATAGTGTGGTTTAAATTTATATTTGATTGATTCTGACTCCCCAATGTACTGTCATGTTGATCTGAGAACCTGCCACCCACAACCCACTTTTGACAAAAGCAATTTAAAGTGGTCCCCTAGGAATATGTCTTTGTACTTTATATCATACGAGCTTATTACCCTGGCACCATTATCAAAATATTCTAGGGAGTAGCAACTGACTCAAAGATACTCATATATCTATACTTGGCCTGTGACCCATAAGATAGCTTGACACAACAGCTCTGCCTCAAAAGATACACTACTGAATATAGACAGGACCCCACAATCTTTGGGCATCTGAATGTGAGAGATAAGTGCTATAAGAGACCGTAGAGTGGTACAGAGAGAAAGCAATGCACAGGATCCATGAGTAGACATTTTTAATAAGCGGAAGCCATGAGGTAGATTTGGAGTAGGGAGTCAGGAGCCAGCAGGAGAAAGCAGATCTTTAAGCTGCAAGTTTGGCCGTGTGGCTGTTCTGTGGGCACCACTCTGAGAGCAGCTGTTGGGTCAAGAGAGCTGCTACTGGATGATGAGATCCAGGGTTGCATCCTGAGGGAACTTCCGATTCTCTGTAGAATTGGTGATGCCTGTGGTTTTCAAAATGTTGCCCATGATATCCTAGAGGTCCAAGAAGCTATGTAGTGGCCTCCACAAAGAAAGAGGGGGCACCAAAAGGACAGGACACTCCCCTACCTCCAGCATCAGCTGTAGTAATGGTCTTTGTTCTGTTTTGAATATTTTTTTCCACATGGAATTTCATGTGAAGGAAGAGTTCTACTACAGTTAAAAGTTATTTAAAAATCATGTCTTTCAAAGATTCACAACTTGCAAATTACAGAAAATCCACTTTAACTTTTGTCAAACATCATCCTAAAATATGAGACGAAGAGACTTATTTTTATCCTTCCAGAGTCTTCTCCCCCATGCATTTGTTTTAAATCACAAACATTTTGTGATGAAATTTAATTGCATACATCTATAACTCTTTTGTCATTTTGTTCTACCAGGTACTTTTAAAAAAGATTTTATTTATTCATTTGACAGAGAGACATATAGCGAGAGAGAGAGCACAAGCAGGGGGAGCGGCAGAAGCAGACTCCCCGCTGAGCAAGGAGCCTGATGTGGGACTCAATCCCAGGAGGCTCGGATCATGACTTGAGCCAAAGGCAGAGGCTTAACTGACTGAGCCACCCAGGCATCCCTCCACCAGGTAATTTTTAAAGCTACTCTGTTATTTATTCTCCAGTGTGACAAGGCAGTAGTTCCCAAACCTGGCTGATGATGAGAATCATCTAGAAAAAAGCTTTATAAATAGCAGATCCCCAGGCCTTACCTTCCACTTATTAGCAAAGGCTAATAAGCTCCTGGGGAAATCTGTATATCTGAAGCTCCCCGGATAATTCTGATTCTCAATCAAGTTTTAGCACTACTAAATTAGACCAAATAGGTACCATTTGCATAATGTGGGGTGGGGTTGGGGAGAGAAGTAGGCAGGTCAGATGAAGCGTGATTCTAATAGAAAAAAAAATTCTCCTAATTCACAATTTGATATAGAATTGGCCTGGGGGTATTAATTTAGTAGAAGTGTTCTTACTCTGTGCTCCTGAAACTAGTAGTTTGTGAGTTAAATTAAAAAGTTAGAGTGAGGAATAATAATAATAATAATAATAATGGCATACACTTTCACTATTTTATTTAAGCTTAAAATGTTATAAATGTACACTCTTTGGACAATCTTTTGTGCAGGGTCACGGCTTCATCTTTGACTATGCCTTCTTGCTTATGGAGTTTTCTGTCATCTTTCTTGCATAAACTTCATCTATTTTTCAGGTTTCATTATCCCTAAAGTGGGTTCTGTAAGGAATTTATAGACATTTGCAGATCTATGTGATGAGTAAATAATTCTTTCAGAATCTGTAAGTTTATGAAAAACTTCTAAAATTTTATACTTGTCAATGCAAACAATAAATTTTTATAGAAACAATACTCTTTTTGGACTCATAGTATACTTACATGGGTTTATGTAATACTTGATTAAAATACAAAAGTGAAGGAACAAATAGAACCAGCATGAATAGATTTGAGAACAGTTACAGTCGATTCTCAGTAAGCAGACAACTTAATTGGAAGTGCCTGCTGCACAGTTGTCTATAGTTCCAAGTATCCAGCATGTTCTGGTCATCAGTCAGTGGGTTTTATGGAGGAAATGGAGATCATTAGTTAATCTGATGGGTTGGTAAGTAGAGGTTGATGAAGAGAACGTCTACAGTAGTTTCCCCTTATTCACAGGGAATATGTTCCAAGACCCTCAGTGGATGCCTCAAAGGGCTGCAGATAGTATGAACCCTATATATACTATGTTTTCTCCTATATGTATGTACTTGTGATAGTTTATTTATTTATTTATTTTTAATAATAATTTTCTATTATGTTATGTTAGTCACCACACAGTATATCCTTAGTTTTTGATGTAGTGTTCCATGATTCATTGTTTGCATGTAACACCCAGTGCACCATGCAATATGTGCCCTCCTTAATACCCAATCACCAGCCTATCCCACTCCCCCACCCCCTCCCCTCTGAAGCCCTCAGTTTGTTTCCCAGAGTCCATAGTCTCTCATGGTTCATTCCCCTTCTATTTACCCCCTTCATTCTTCCCTTCCTTCTCCTACTGATCTTCCTGCTATTTCTTATGTTCCATAAATGAGTGAAACCATATGATAATTGTCTTTCTCTGCTTGGCTTATTTCATTTAGCATAATCTCCTCCAGTCCCGTCCATGTTGCTGCAAATGTTGGGTAGTCGTTCTTTCTGAAGGCTAATATTCCATTGTGTATATGGACCACATCTTCTTAATCCAGTCATCTGTTGAAGGGCATCTTGGCTCCTTCCACAATTTAGCTATTGTGGACAATGCTGCTATGAACATGGGGGTGCATATGGCCCTTCTCTTCACGACATCTGTATCTTTGGTGTAAATACCCAGTAGTGCAATTGCTGGATCATAGGGTAGCTCTATTTTTAACTTTTTAAGGGACCTCCACACTGTTTTCCAAAGTGGCTGTACCAACTTGCATTCCCACCAACAGTGTAAGAGGGACCCCCTTTCTCCACATCCTCTCCAACATTTGTTGTTTCTTGTCTTGTCAGTTTTTGCCATTCTAACTGGTGTAAGGTGGTATCTCAGTGTGGTTTTGATTTGAATTCCTGATGGCTAATGATTTTGAACATTTTTTCATGTGTCTGTTATCCATTTGTATGTCTTCATTGGAAAAGTGTCTGTTCACATCTTCTGTACTTATGATAGTTTAATTTATAAATTAGGCACAGTAAGATATTAACAACAATAACTAATAATAAAATAGGACCATTGTAATGATATGCTGTAATAAAACTTACATGAATGTGATCTGTCTCTCTCAAGATATCTTATGGTACTGTACTCACCCTTCTTCTTGTGATGATGTGAGATGATAAAATGCCCATATGATGAGATGAAAGGAGGTGAATGACGTAGGCATGGTGATGTAACGTTAGGCTACTAGTGACCTTCTGGTAATACCTCAGAAGGAGGATCATCTCCTTCTGGACCTTGGTTGATGACAGGTCACTGAAACTACGGAAAGTGAATCTGTGGATAAGGGGGGACTTCTGTGTTGTATGTGGCTCTAGAGATATATGGAATAAGGGTTTAGGGAGTTAAATGGATACTAGATTTTAACTATTTACTTTATGAAAAATGCTTCCCTTTAAGGCCTCAACCTCTGTTTCTGACATACTAAATTTCAATATATGTTTTGTTTTTGTTTTTGTTTGTTTGTTTTTTTTTACTAAGCACAAAACTGTGATAATAGCTAATGACTTAGATTTCTCCTCTGTGGGTTAGCTAGAATTATGTTTTATTATATTAAAATACACTTTATGCAGTCTGGTAAAGTCAAAGCTCAGAAGTAATTGAGAGATTGGGAGAAAGCCAATCTGAGGTTGTAAAATAAATGGATTTTTAGAGCACAGCAATGCCATTTATTATTTTAAATTAGTCCACTCTAACCTAAGAGTTTTGTTTCTAATAAAGAGTCTCAATGATCTGATGGTCACATATCAATTGGTATGTAAACTGTTATTGGTGTATGAAGAAGCAGGTCATATACTTAACACTCAATAAATATTTAATGAAAAAATGTTTAAAGTATGTGGGTGCTTCCAGAGTGAAAAGTTATTCCAAATCTTCATCTCTATAATTTTTAAAATGTTAATTTGCTTATTAAATTAGATTTCTTAAAATGGTTTCCTGGCCTTCTTTCAGAGTTGTGGCACCTGGTGTTTTGTTTTCCTGGAAAGCACATTATGACATATGGTGGAGTGATTAAAAGGAGCATGAATTCTGGAGTCAAATGGAGTTCATATCACAGTTCTACCACTTACTCATTGATATATTGGGCATGGTAGCTTGACCTCGCTTTGGGAATAATAGCAATTCCTACTTCATAGACTTCTTATGAGGATTAAAAGTGATAGATTATATTTGTTAATAACAGATCATTAAAAAAAAAAGCCTGCTTGGTTTTATTTTGTTTGTGTTTAATTTATAGAACAATTGTGGGAAAATGTATCTGAACAATACTGAGACTTCTGACCTACAAACAAGTTATAACCCTCCATTTATTTGTCTTCCTTAATTTCTCTCCACGATGTTTTATAGTTTTTAATATACGTGATTAATTTTTTAATGTTCAACCAACCTTGCTTTCCTGGGATAAACTCTAGTTGTTTTTGTCTGGTTTTGGTATCAGAGTAATATTAGTCTTACAGAATAAATTAAGAAGTATTTCCTCATCTTCAATTTTCTGTAAGAGTTTATGTAAGATTGGTATAATTTCTTCCTTAAATGTTTGATAGAATTTGCCAGTAAAGCTACCTGGGCCTGAAGTTTTCTCTGTGAGAAAGGTAAACTACAAATTTAAATTTTTAAACAGTTTTAGGGATGTTCTGATTATTTTTCTTGAGTAAGTTATGGGAGTTTGTATCTTTCAAGGAATTTGTGCGTTGAATTGTTGAATTTGTAGGCATAAAATTGTTCAAGCTATTCCCTTACTATCTTTTTAATGTCTGTAAAGTCTGTAGTGCTATCACTTTTCTCATTCCTGACATTGATGATTTGTGTCTTTCTTTTTTTCCTTATCAGTCAGGCAGGATATTTATAAATTTTATTGATTTTTTTCCTCAAAGAACCAGCTTTCATTGTTTATTTTCTACTTCATTTATTTCTGTTCTGATTTTATTTCTTTCTGTTTAATTTAGGTTCAATTTGTTGTTTTTTCTAGCTCTTCAATGTGAAAGCTTGGGTAATTGATTTAAGACCTTTTAAAATTTCTAATTTAGGCATTTTATGCGCTATGTTTCCTCCTAAGTACTGTGTTAGCAGTAGTTCACAAATTTTGTTGTGTTTTTCATTTGCATGTAATTGAAAATATGTTATATATTTCTCCTTGTGATTTCTTCTTTGACTCATGAGATATTTAAAAGGAGTTCTTAGTTTTCAAATATCAGGGAATTTCCAAGAGAACTTTCTGTTATTAATTTCAAACATAATTCCATTATGGTAGAGATTATACTTTGTATACATGAATCCTTTAAAATTTACTGAGACCTTTGTATGGTCCAAATATGGTGTATCTTTTTTTTTTAAGATTTTATTTATTTATTTGACAGAGAGAGAGAGACAGTCAGTGAGAGAGGGAACACAAGCAGGGGGAGTGGGAGAGGAAGAAGCAGGCTCCCAGCCGAGGAGCCTGATGTGGGGCTTGATCCCAGATCGCCGAGTTCACGTGCTGAGCCAAAGGGATATGCTTAATGACTGAGCCACCCAGGCACCCCCAAATATGGCGTATCTTGGTAAATGTTCCATAGGCACTTGAAAGACATGTATGTCCAGGGTGCCTGGGTGGCTCAGTTGCTTAAGTGTCTGACTCTTGATTTCTGCTCAGGTCATGATTTCAGGGTCCTAGGATCAAGCCCTGCATTGGGCTCTGTGCTCCATGGAGAGTCTGAGATTCTCTCTCTCTCTGCCCCTCCCCCCCCCACATGCTCTCTCTCTCTCTCTCTCTCTTTTTCGAATAAATAAATTCATCTTAAAAAATGTATGGTCTTCTGTGTTAGGGAGGTTTCTACAAATGTCAATTATGTCATGTATGTTCATAGTGTTGTCAAGTTTTACATATCAGAGGTCTAGAGGTCCATAAACTTTCTCTGTAAAGGGACAGATAGTAAATATTTTCATTTTCCATTTTCATTTCATTTTGTGAGACATACATTCCCTGTCACAACTACTGATATCTGGAGTTGTAGCAGGAAAATACATAAATGGATGTTGCTGTATTTGACCCACCATGAAATGGATTTGGTTCAAAGACTCATTTGCTAACACCTATTCTATATCCTTACTGATTTTTAGTCTACTTGTTCTATCAATTAGTGAGTTATGGGTGTTGTAGGTCCAGCTATAATTAGAGATTTCTTCTATAAGTTCTACCAGCTTTTGTTTCATATAATTTGAAACTGTGTTATTAGATGCATAAATGTTTAGGATTGTTATATTCTCTTGATGAATTAACCTCTTTATAATTAGGAAAAACTGTCTTTATTCCTGGTAATATTCTTTGGTCTGAAATTTACTTTGCCTGTTGTGAATATAACCACTCCAGCTTTCTTTTAATTAGTGTAAGCATGGTATATTTTTCCCCACACTTTCTCAGAGCATCTGTTCTTAGGTCAGGTTCATTTCCTTCTCTGCCAGGAAGTGAGCCACCTGTGTCTGCCTGGAGATAAGCCTGAGGTTGTCCAGTTCTACCAGTGCCTGGTTAGGTAAGTCTGACTTACTCAGATGAATTAAGAAACCATTGAGGCTGCTCATTTAATTCACACTTCCCAGGCTAGCTTTAATCTGCAAAAAAATCCAGATAGACTCCAGTGTTTATATTTCTATCCACTCAAAATTTGGGAGAAGAGAGAGTTGTTTTTAAGTAGCTTGCTCGAAGTCCTATAGTAGTATGGTGTGGAGAAGGGGATATTGCCTGGATACCAGCTTTTGTTGTCTCACAAAGTGCTGACTCTGAACACTGTATTGGCCCCACAAATTGTTTAGCAAGAAGCAGACCATCTTAATGCTGCCCATTTGGATATAGCAAAATTTTTAAAATGCTGCTTTCTGTTAACAAGCAATTTTTACAGATGTTTTATTTATCAAATAAGACAAACAGCATTTCCCTATCCCCACATTATACTCTATTACTGTCCCATTCCTGTCTCTGGCTTTCAGCATACTCAAAGCTGACCCTGAGACCCAGGAAGGATGGGAGGCACAATAAACACTCAGGGAGGAGGTGAGCCTGAGAAATAGGGTAAAGAGGGGTGGAGTTCATCGTCCCTGGTAAGAAGAAACACCAGAAAGTTTAATGTTTTTTGTAGTCATGTTAAAATGAAGAATCCTTTAATCTGAAATCCAGCTCTGTCAGATATGTCACATGTCTTCAAGCTGCCTGGATAACATTTCCTGTATCGTGGTCAGGTCCTATCACTTGACTCCAAAGTCACATCTTGGAGCCTGGGTGATCATGTTCACTTGACATTTCCTAGGGATGATTCTAAAAACTATTTTGGGACAAAACAGATCAAACATCCAAAGATGGTGACAAGGCCCTGAACCTTTTGGAGAGCACTAGTAGCACCAACTCAGGTCTCTCCCCATGACCTGCTCCCTGACAGGCAAACCAAAACTCATGCCTTAGATATTTATTAAAGGACCTATTGAGGTCCATTTCTTCATACACCTATGTGGAATTTCTAAGAATTTGTGCAACTTATAAAAAATTATAGGAATTCTCATCTGGATGCTTCACCTCAGCCTCATCACATAAGTGACCATTCTAGGTTTTGTGTTTCTACTTCTTGCAGATTATTTAAATATCTAGCTGTGTAGAAATTTGAATATCTCTTAATGAGGCAATCTGTATGAACTTTTAAGTAGAGACTTTGGTTCAGCGTTAACTACTTTTCAATTACAAATGAAGTGAAAGCTTTGCAAATGACTGGTGCCATGGAAGATGTCAGCTTTAAGTTCCCTAAAAAGAAAAGTCCTCCAAGCTTGTCCAAGGCCAAGTGCACCCCACATCTTTACAGCTGAGGAATCTCAACCTGTTCAATATGCTTAAAGAGAAAATAATGAAATATGAGTTGACAAGAGCAGAACATCCACAAAGGGGGAAAGAGCACAGAGAAGAAATCAGTCAGAACTTCAGAGGAAGGAGCTGTGCTGGGTGTCACACTGTGTTAAGTGTTAACTAGCTCTTACTCTGACATTACGAATCTGATATGATTTGGAGAGACAGTAGGGCAAAATGGACAGAAAATTTATTCTAGCCTAACATTCTTCTTATTCCATAGAGCAAGTGTCTTATTATCAAAGTTTATTTTTCCTCAAACATAGTTTCTATATAGCCAGTTGGTTTTGTTTTGCCCCATGGCCCCAGCCTGGCTCTTACCCTTATCCTGCTACCTGGCACTCAGGGGCCAAAGGAAAGAGACTGATGGTTCCAACAAATAATAGTGAGTCAATTCAAGTAAAACAGTTCAAAGAAGGGTCTTGTGAAAATGGGTCCATAGAGAATTCATTTTTATATGAGAAAAGTATCATTCATAAGATAGGTGTTGGCTACTTGTGTTTTCCAAAGACAAATAGCATAATGGGGCTATTTAAAAGACAATGCTGAACTCAACCCCTTATTGAGGTCAGGATCAGGGAGGTGGGACATTTGTAAAGAGCGGAAGGAAGATCATACTGTCTAAGATTGTAGACCACTCTTTCTCTCCTTTCAGAGCTGTAATTTGGTGCCCTTTGCGGGCACAGGTAGAGGAGTGGGTGTTTGTAGGCAGTTTCAGGGGGTCAAGGAACTTCCAAGGGAGAGAAGCGAGAAGTGCTGCTTAGAGCCATGCAGGGAAGAGACATGATGAGATACTGGAAGATCTCTGCTTTTTGTTTTAGTGCATCCTGCATTAGAGAGCTGATGGGGACTTAGGACAGAATTCCAAATCAGGAATCAAGTGTGTAGGTTTGACTCAGACTTTGCCTGTGTCAAGTCTCTTAGGGATGGGAGATACAAATATACACAAAAATTATATTTATTAATGATTTAATTATTATATCTAATTATATATATTTAAATTAATTTATATATATATATATTTTAATGAAAGGGAATCCATCCCATATAATCAGGAGATGGAATACCAATAGATGAGAGCCCCCAGCATAAGGGAACTCTAAAAGTACTCCTAAAACTAAATTCCCTCCCTTCCACCCCCGCTGAGACTCAGCCCCAGCAAAATAGCAAGGTGCAAAGGTGTTGACTCTAGGCAGTTAACAAGTCCACTAGTGTTTCTACATTACTCACTCTTAGTCACCAGGCATTCACTAAGCCTCCACTGTGAGCATGAACAAGACGATGGGCTGTTAGTTTGTGTCATTCCCTGATGTGCCTGCCCTCTTCAACTGCTCCTGCTTCCAACATCTATGTCATGTTCTTGTAGCTCCTGACAATGCAACTGGGTTGGGTACTAACAAAGAAGTCCAGAATGAGCTCAAGGGTATTGCATTATTGCTGTAAGAGTGTTCCCATTAATAAAAGCGGGCATTGTGTAATGTCATTCACATATTACTGTACAAGAGATGATGCAATGTAATACTGGCCCTCGATTCACCCGGCGCTTAATGGGAGAAATGAGACTGGTCATTTCAAATCCTTGCATTTTTACTACTAAGAATCATAAAATATTAGAGCTGGAAGGGACTTTAGGGAATATCTCACCCAACCTCCTTTGTTTTACCAATGGGGAGTCTGAGGCTTATGTTATTCTTCATTGAATCTACCAACTGGAATCTGTCCAAAGTTCCTGTTTCCACTCACAACTGCAATGTTTGAAAACAGATTGGGTCCTGTGCCATCTGCTACCACCCTTGGTAGGCTGGAAGACTAAGAATCTAGAATAGTTCCAAGGTGTCTAATGCACTTCATCTCCATTATAGTATGCTGGTTCCAGGAATTCTCTCCCTGAGGGTAGAGTGATGTGGGATAAGGGTAGGGAAAATAAAAATAATTCTTGTTTTCTTATAATTTCATCTGATTCATTGCTGCATCAAGGTGAGCCTTCTAATCTTAGATCTTAGATCTCTAGGGCATGGGCCCAGCCTTCCTTGTTTGATACAAAACTATGAAGGTTGTCCAGCTTTGGTAGCAATCTCAAAGGTATGTTTGTGTTGGATGATTTAAAAAATGACATAGTCTTCATTGGAGCTTGCACCTGTGTGTTTGTCTACCTTCTGCCACATCTCCTTAATAGGGGAGGCAGGTAGGGATAGTCTACCATTTAGAATGAGTTCAGGCTACATAGTCTATACAGCATTGAGATGTGCATGATGGAGTTCTCAAGTCACTTTTAGCCTTAATCATTTGTGTAATTGTGAAATGGGTTACAAGAAGCTTCCCTAAGAATTATTCTTGGCTCTGGCAGGCTTTGTTCAATGGAAACATGTTTGGCTTTGTGTAAATTGGCCTAAGAGAAAAGTCATGGACAACATCGTTTATCTCTAGAAAAGTTTTCAATTAAAGAGTAAATATCTTGGCTACAGAGAATCAAATGAATCTATTGACCCAGGGTTGGCCATCACTTGCTTACAAGTGACTTGTAGCCAAAGACATATTTGACTGTAATCAAGATGCTTAGCAGGACTTCTGAGAATACCACAAGGGAGACTGGAAATTAGCAGAGTTTGCTTCTGTTTTTGAGAAGGCCCTCCTATGTTTACATAATACAAAGTTTTGGAAATAGAAAACCCTGGCCAGAAAGTTAGAGGCCAAGAGAAGAAATAGAAATTAAATGAAATGCTTCCTTTTGCCTCCCCCTCAATTCTGTAAAAATAGACATAGACTTCCTTTTCCACTTATAGAGGGAAGAGTGCTGCTTTGCAGTTAGAGCTCAGTTGTGAGGTTCAGGCAATCTGAGTGTTGACAGCTCTGAGTTATGGTCTCCCTGAGTTGAAACCCCATCCCCAAGAGGGTCTTTGGATTGGGAAATAGTGTGACCTCCTGGGCTGTGCATCAGAGTAGGAGGCACTTGACTTAATGCTAGAACATAATTTTTTGGCAAGCCACAGAATTTAGCTAGACTCCTCTATTCACCAGAAGTTGGGTGTTAAAACTCATCCCTGCCACTCACCACAGAGAGAGTAAAGACCATTAAAATGGTCTTCTGAAGGATCTGTAAGTTCAAGAAAGAACATGCTGTTTTATTTCATTCATTCACTTACTTAATAAATATTTATTCAACCCCTGCCTCTCCTACTCTGTACAGTTTGCCATGTTTGTGGAGACTGGAATATGAAATGACCAGGTCTTGGCCCTTCATGATCTTTCATGTTAGTCGGGAGATAAGATAGACCAAAAAATAATGATAGTAAAAAGTGGAATGTAACAAGCCCCTGTTGAAATATAAGAATGAAAAGTCACAGGAATTTGAAGTTGAGAAAGATCTGGCTGAGCTGGGGAGAGCAAGGAAGACTTCATGGTGGAGAAGAAAACAGGCATGGTCAAGAGAAACACGCCAGGTGGGGAACATCACACTGAAAGACACTAAGGCCAAAAAGCATGGAAATATGTTTGGAAAATAGTGAATTCTCCAGCTGGAGACAATGCATAGGATGAGATGAGAGTAATAGGAGGGAAGGTTTTAAATGCCAGGCAAGAAGTCTGGACTGCAGGGCCGGAGAGCAATGAAAAACCCCTGCAGAAACAAACCATGCTATAGAAAACTTTATCTGGCAGGTTGGTTTAGGAGTGAAAGACAGGAAGGAGGAGATGATTCGGGAAACTATTACAACAGTCCAGACCACAGAGAATGAAAACCTGAATGGGGTACAGGGAGGAAGAAAGAGAGAGAGAGAGAAGCAGTAAAAACAAAAGGAGAAGGCAGATATTGGAGACAGTGTGGGATAAAATGGTAACTGATTAGATGTGGGGCAGTTAAGACAGAATACACCGTCAATGATGGCTTTGAGGATTTTTAGCTTGGTTACAATTCCTTCTGGGTTATGATCAAGCCATTTCTATTTAGGGAGGAGGGCTAAAGAGAAAACCGATTGTCACAAAGAATACTTTGAGGGCTTCTACCTGGCAGAAATAACGATCTCCAAATAAATAATTCCATAATACCCGAGGAACAGCCTCAAAGAATGTGCAAGGACCACATTGTAGAGGGGCTTTCCCCAGGGCGATGGATACAGAGGAGGCAAAAGGCAGAAGACCAGCCTTCAGAACTTACAGTAGGGAGGCACGAGTAATGCAAAGACATAACACAGCCCAGTGGTGTAGCGCAGGCTGTGAATTATACAGACATTTAGAAGAGAAGGAGAGCAGTGGAGGGGTGAGGCTTCACAGAGCAAATGAAACATGGGGTCCTGTTACAGCTGGGATTTGAAAGGGCGGAAGACAGGCAGGCAGGAGAGCAACGCAGACAAAGGCACAGTTTCAGGAGGGGACTGTCATGTTTATGAGGAAGTGAAGAGACCGAACTGGACATCTCTTCTTGCAGAACTTAGAAAAGTTCCCAAAGTCGGTTCTCTGGGAGGTATGAAGGGTACACAAGAAAGGAGAGACCAGCTCAGTGTACTACTTGTATCAATGGTGAACAATATTTGCATAGCTATAACGTGAACATTGCTATTAACTGAACCATTGCTATTAACTGAACGATGTTATAATAGTGCTATTTTGGGGTGATGAGAACAGGAAAGCTGGATATGTGTATGTAAAATAGCAAAGTTCCTATTTTCTCTGGCAGGAAATCAATAAATAATGCTGAACATTAATAAATCCAGAAATAGTGTGAAATCCAGAAATCCAAAAAATCCAGAAATCCAGAAATACAGCAGGGCCTAGGAGAAGCAGGAGCTCAGTAGGTTGCGGGTGGTTGCCTCTGGGGAGCAAGAGGACAGGGCTGAGGTGAGTCGGAGGACTGCTAGTTGTAATTATACTATGTGAATTTAAAATCTGTGCAAGTATAGTGTTACAGTTTTTGACAAAAAGAAAAATTAATATTTCAATGCCTGCTACTTGTTGGGGAGAACAGTCTAGTGGGTGATGATTTGAGTGACTAAGATAGGACACTTGGATCCATTTTGCTGCCTTTGATGGGGACCCCAGAGTGGCTTTCAGGGAGCCTGTGAGGCTCAGTCAGACTGGCTCCCTGCGTTCTTCTTTCCCACCTTCCTGCTGGCCCTCAAACTCAGCCTGCTCCTGTTCGTTGCTTGTTAACACTGCCTTGGACTTCCATTGGGGTTCTTCCCTCCACTTGTTCCATGGGAGCATGGGAAGCAGTGTTTCCAGCTCCTTGCCCTGTTCACAGCCCTGAGAAAGAAGCTCCAGAACTTTGTGTCAGGAAACAGTGAGGTGCTAATCAAAATGATAAATGTGAGGAACTGGTAACATTGAATCCATCTGGGTTCTTATGCTCGTGGTCTGGGCCTCGGGTTCCTAATTCTCTTGTCTGCTCCCAATTCTCTGGCCTGAATTTGATTGTTTACTCTAGATGGTCCATCCCCTCAGGAAAAAAAAAAGTGGAACAGAGCAGATAATCTCCCTTTCTGGGGATCCCCCAAATTGGGGGAACCTCTTTAAGTGGGCACTGGTTCCATGAAAGAGTGATTCTTCTCTCTCCAGACTAAAAACAATCACCAGAGTTTTCAATTTATTTTGCACGTATCCTCTTCCAGTTTCTTTCTTCCTCTCTACTCAACTCCCTTCCCAAAAGGAGAAAGAAAGGCCTTTAACCTCTCCAGATCTGGGAGAGACAATCACAAAGGTCCACCAGAGGGGCATACTTGGAAATTGATATCCAGTTCTGCACCTGTATTTGGAGATTTCCAAATAATTATTTTGGAGATTTCTGAACTAAAGCAAGCAGCCCAGTCCGAGCGGGTTATGAGTCCAGGGAGGACATCTGTGAAAGATGTTCTGGCATATCCTGGTCCTCATCATTCCCTGGCAACCCTTTCTTTAACAAGTCCCTGCTCTCAATACTAAGTTTCTGCTGAGAAAAGCATAAGATCGCCTTTTCCCTTTTTCTCTCCCTCTTCCTTCTGCTTGCAGCAACATGGCTCCAAGCTCTGGGGCGTTAGAGTTTACAAAGGACCTTTGTCTCCATCGGAGCCCTCAGAAATGGGGCCTCTGATAGGCTGGTGTTACTGGTGAGAGCCCCAGGCCAAATTTCTTTATCTGGCTTTTTCATAGCCAACAATCAGTGATAAACGGAACATAAATATTCAGTAATAACTAATAAAAACCCACACTTCTTTCTCAGTCTTTGGGAACCCCCATTTCTGAATGGTATCCAGAGGTGCCAAGACTTTAGGAACCAAACTGGTATTGGAGGCTGGGTCTTCCCCAGGGCCGTTTTGCTGACGCTCTTGTGTCATCCCGTGCCTCTCCTCACCTGTACGTGAGGTTTGATGGAATTAGCACAGAATTTTCCTGTCGGCCCCCCGATGACAGGCATTTTTGCTTTGTTCCGTTTTCTGGTTCTTCAGCAAAGTTGAGTGAAGGAGGTAATGCCAAGGGTCCCAGCAGAAGAGTCAGTTGCCAGAGGCCGGTAGCCCTGCAGATGGGTAGCGAACGGGCAGGGAAGGGGGGAGCAGGAGGAGGGAAGTGTCCCGGCTATGAGGCTGATTCTTCCTTGTTGGGTCTTTTCTGTCTTTTGAGACTGGTTCAGTGCCCAGAGCAGAACAGTGGGAGCAGAGCAAGAATGGTGGGCACTTCCAGAAATATCCTCATTCATTTCTGGCTGCTGCGTACCCTCTCAGTAGCCACACCGATGGAGGGAGCCTCAGGATGAAGCTTCAGGGGCCGTAGGGAGGGGCAGCCTGGGCCCTGGCCACCAGCAGCTTGACCCTGCTGTGAAGTCCACCAACAGATGGAATGGGAAAGACACAGAATTGTCCAAGCAGACCTTCTAAAATATGGATCTGCAGGCCAGTGGGTACCGCTCTGGTTTTCTCCCTGGACCGTTCAATAGGTAGGTCTTTGCAGGCCAGGCTGACGCTTGCTCAGTGTGCCTGATCTGGGATAATTTAATGATGACTCAAGTTAATTTCACACACAATATTTTTTCAATATGGTGTTTTCCTAGTCCTGGCTGATTATCAGATGATGCCTCGCTTTTCTGACCACCTTGACAGCCCTTCAGTATGGGGCCATAAGATGCTGGTTTGGGATGAACTTTATTAATTGCAATCTTCTGGAAACATTACAAATGACCTCTTTCTCCACTACCTGGAGTGGCACATAAACCTTTGGATTATATCTTTTCCCTTTTCTTTCAGCCCAGATTCCTAAGGGTTGGTATTCTTATTTGGGAAAAGCTTTCTGCTTTTCCCTTTTCTTTTCCCTTTTCCCTTTTCTTTTCCCTTTTCTTTCAGCCCAGATTCCTAAGGGTTGGTATTCTTATTTGGGAAAAGCTTTCTGCTCCCTTAAAGGAAATTCTTGAACACTTCCCTGGATCCTGGAAGAGGCAAGCCCAAGTCCATCCCCTCTTATCTTTGCAGGTTTGTCTGCCAGCTATTATCGACTACAAATACCTCGGAAATCTGAGTCTGGAAGACATTTGATTTCCAAGAAGAGGTTTACATAGTCTAGAGAATTATTGCCTTTTCCACAAGCTCTTGTTTGGGGACTCAGAAGCTCTGAGCTACCAGTCACAGAACTTAATTCCAAAGATAGTGCGAGTCCGCTGAGGCACAGGGGCCTGAGCTTCTCTCTGAGTTACTCTGGGCTAAATGTCATCAGGCACCCACGGCCTCTTCAACATCTGTGCATCTAGTCTGTCCCTTCTGAATGCAGAATCTCTTGCCTTCGGCTTGTTCTTCTGATAAGCAATGCGACTATATCCCTGGTGACTCAACAGAGAGAAGGGCAAACGCCCTCAGCTTTCCATACATTGAAGGAAGTTTTGGGGCGATAGGTGGTTTTTCTTATGGGCCTTTGGCATTTGCCTCGGTTAATCTTGTCTTTTTGACATCTCTATTCCCCCCTTCCATCTCTAGCAGAGCTCCTAAAAGATCAACATTTGACCCTTTACAGCTAGGTAATTTCTAGAAGAAACGTTGCCTGGATATTACTTTTGTGAAATAAATTAGCACAATGCATGACTGGCATATTCTGGACCCTAAATTCATTTATTTTCTTCTCCTCCTCCCACTCCTTCTTCTTTTTCTCCTTCTTCATTAAAAAAAACAAAAACAAAAACAATTCGATTCCCTGGGGGAAAAGGAAGAGTTTGGGAAACTGTCCCGGTTCAGCAGTCTCTTAGTGCTTACTCGAAGGCTGAGCTACCCCGAGTTAGATGGAAAGCTGCAGACCCGTGACGACCACCGGTTAGTTAGTAGTTGCATGTCAGAGAGAACGGTGCTCAAATGCTGGGTGTCATGCCTATAGCTCCATGAACTTAGTTAACTTCTCAGAGGCAAATTAGTTAACTTCTCAGAGCGCCAGTTTGCCATCATTCAATGGAGAATAAGAAACTGCTTCATCAAATCGAGGGTAAAATGATATGGCAGCTACAGCACAAAGCGTGACTCCTCACAAGGGCTCCATCCTTCGTGCCTCTGCCCAGGGGGTTAGTTCTCCGAGGGAATTTCAGAAATCTTGCATGTTCTTCCCCTATCCCCCTGACATACTTCCAGCCTGGACTCACAGTGAACTGATGTATTTGAAAGGAATACAGAGCCATTCTGAAATTAGCTAAGGCAAAACTTTTACAGGGAAGTAATTTCTGGTTATCTTCAAAGTTCCTGTGTGTGTGTGTGTGTGTGTGTGTGTGTGTGTGTGTGACTGGAGATACATTTCTATTTTTCTGTTTTCTAAAAAGTTCTTTACACTTCCTTTTGGCTTAATAGCATGGATAACAAAGACTTTATTCAGTTGCTCCTTCTACGAAGTCTTTCCAAAACCTGTTGAGCTTTGGAACCTCGGGGAAGACGCCATTTTTTCACTGGTATTTCCTAGTTCCTTTTGTTGTGCTGTTCCTCTACTAGATTGTAAGTTCCCTGAGGGCAGCGCCCTTTTCTGTTCAGTGTGCTCGTGGCACTGGCAGGGTCTGGCATGAAATAAGATAGCAGACCAGTGTTGGGCTTAAGAGCTTGGACTTGGTGGTCAGGCCTGGGTTAGGTCCAGTCTCTACTCTCTGGCTCCTCAGACAGCCTTACTTAATTTCTTCTAGGTCTCAGTTTCTACTTTCGTTCAATAGGAATAGCAGGGCTGTTACAAGCATGGCATGAGGTAATCTATATAAATCAGTGGGTTCAGTTCCTGGAATGGGATGAGAAATAAATGATATTCTAGCTACATATTGCTATCACTATTATTCATGTGCTAAATATATGTTCTTTTGGATGAATGGACAGATGGAAGGGTGGAGGGATGTCATTTCCTATGGCTGCAGCCAGCAGTCATTGAAATAAACTACTAAAGTATTTCCCCACTTCCGGTGTCTCTAAACTGGAATCAGAGGTCGGGAAGTCCCGTATTTTTAAAGCTCCACCTCCGTTCTCGGTTGTGTTCCAGTCTTCATTGTGATCCTTGAGGTTTGTTCTGAGAGCTGATACCTGACTCTCCTGGAGAGTGAAAGCACAACTTTTGCTGATAGACTATTGACAATAGCAATATTATTTCTAGAAGGATAATGCTTATCTTGACAGTTGCTTTCTAACATAAACAGAGAAGAGAAAATAAAAGAATGCCATTTCCACACCATGCAGTGGAGAAATAAACAAAAATGTGACTAACCCCGATGGTAGGGGAGTGCTTTTGCACGCTCAATTACCTGCCTGAGCTGTTGGCTGGCTTCCTGGCTGCTTTTCTTTGCATTGCTTGACCTTTAGACTAATGCCATTAAAATACATACCCAGTACCACATAAATGGTTTTCAATGGCCTGGCTGCTTAGGGAAAACTCATCGACATGCAGCGTACAGTTACTTATGCATGTGAAAATAGAGATTAAGAGTCCTTTTTGACATCAGTTTGCTAGGTCACATTTTGTTATGGTACCTCTATAGATTAGTGATCTCCCTATGGACTGGTGGCCTCAAATGACACGTAGCACCTGGCATCTCCTTCTCTAGCTACCAGTGAGGGGGTGTATCCATGGCTGAGAAATCCTCTGCCCTTGGTTCAGTCCTGGGCTCGTTGCTGTCACCGATGGATGGAAAGGGTGGCATTATATTCCTCAACACTTCCATACTTGTCTGGATTCATCTGTGTCTTCTTCCACTGTATCCTTGATTTCATTTGTATCTAGAACTGGAGTTGTATACTTTAAGAACAGGGCATTCTTTTCCCCCTTATCCTCTCCTACCAGTCTCTCCCTCCACAGTAAGTAAGACTATAAATCCAATAGGGATTCTGACCCTAAAAAGTCAGAGAGAGGCTCCGGTTGGATAAGAATACCCCTTTGGTTTGAGCTGTCCCATTTTGGCATTCACAGACTGATTTAAGCATTCATGAACATTTGAAATAATAAGTTCACCTCCTTCATTTGTTTTCATTTATGCCAATCACGAGGAGGAAACAGAAATGACTATAAGACATGTCCTAGCTCCCTGAGAAGACAGATCAGCGTGAGACATAAAAGACATGACTGTGGAAAGCTGGTCAGGTTCCACAGGAGAGATCCCATTTGAACTGGGGCCTGAAGCAAAGGAAAGGGTTTGGTGCATAGAGGTGGTAGAGAAGGGCATCTGCCCTAAAAAACAGCATCTGTCATACAAACAGGGCTTTTGGGGGTATTGCAAAATCAGGGTATTATTTCCAGAGCAAGGGAACTGTGCACTTCAGAAAGTGTCTATGGCACTCCCCTCACAGAGAACTGACTCTGTAAATGAGTCATTTTATAGCCCTTTCCATTTGGAAACAGCCCTTTGCCAGTGCCAGACACATGGAAGTCACAGCAATAAGAGCAAAGAAGGTCTGTGCCTCTTCCATTTTCTGCATCCACCATCCGCGTGGCCAGAACATCTCGCCCATGCAGACTTCTCTTCAACCTAACTGCATATGAAAGTGCATGCGCTACATAGCTAAATATACACACGTATGTACAGATATGCCTTAGACATTGGTATGATGTATGCGATATGTGTAATAGTTGACATAGAGTATAGAATTAAAAAGTAGATATATTTGTGAATTGATCATAAAGTCTAGTGCGTTATATATTATATTATGTATGATCTGTTACTTTTCAGAGTGTTTATATATTATAGGTTATATAACCAGCAATTTTCCCTCCCTTTCCTGTTACAGTAACACCATATTTTCCCATCATACTTATGCTGACTGTTCTCCATTTGCTCTATTTCTGGATCCATTCATTCTTTCCTTCCCTCCTTCTCTGTGCCCTGGAAGCAAACTCTGAGGGCCATGTCATCCAAGCATCTTCGATGGCTGGCTTGCAGTTGGGCTCAGCAACCGGAAACACTGCAGGAACCCTGGAGAGAGAGAGAAGCCTCAGGATGTGTCTTTCCTCCTCCCTCCCAGCTTCTTTCCTGCGCGACAATAGCTTCTGCCCTGAACACCAGTGCCACTGTTCCCTCTCTGGATCCCTTCGGCCCTAGTCCTGTGGAACTGCTTCCATACTTTCTGTCCCTGGCAGGCTGCACACCCCTTGTTCATTCCTTCCCTTTACCCTGCCTTCAACTGTGTAGATATTTTTTTTGTCATGAGCATCTCTTCATCTGAATCATCTAGGGGAGAATTCTGTTTCTCACTGGAATTTGCACTGATAACAATTCTCCACCCGTTTGTTTACCTTTTTCTTTTCATATTTATAAACTTACTTGGAAATTGTGCTTTTGAGAAAGATGAGTTGATCTTATTGTCTCCTACTCTTCACTAGAATGCAATTGCAAGAGAAATACATTATATTATTACAACTCAATACCATGAAAACAAATTTTTAGCCTATACTTGGTCTTTATGGAGTCTTCCATAAGTCTTCACCTCAACAGCAACTCCAATGCTGGTTTTACTCCCATGAGACAGATGAGTAATAAAGTGGGTAAGACAGATCATATCATATCTTCGTTGCGAATTTTCTGGTTCTACAAGGCTCTTTTTGGCATAAGCAAAGTTGCAGAAACCATTTCACCCAATCTCACACTACTCAGTAAAGATGAATTCCAAGTTGGGGGACATCTTGTTGCCAGTGGGTGAATCTACCTTTAGTACTCCAAGCTGCATTTATTCATATGTTCTGGAGGGTTGCTTTGCTAGGTGCTAAGGCAGTAATTGTAAGACATGGAGAAAGGTTATCTCGGTGAATTGCCATACTCTCCTGCTGCTGCTCTCCTCCTTGCTTACTAGGTTCTGGCCACACTGTGCTTTCTGATCTCTGCCATGCCAGAGGCCCATCTCAGGCCCTCATACAGCTATTGACTCTACCTGGAATACTCTTCCCTTCACTTTCTGCTTGGCAAACTCTTCCCACCCTTCAAGTCTATGGGGATTGATGGGACCAAATCTGACTGCTTTTATGGTACCCTCATAGCAGAATTGTAATTAAAGTGTTCAAATATTTCTTTAATGTCTCTTCTCCCTACCAGACTGGAGGCTGCATGGAGTCAGGGATTATGACAGTAACACCTGCTTTGTTCACCTCAGTTTCTCTAAAGCCTAGCCCAGGGCTTAGTATACAGTAGCTGTGTAACAAACGTGGTTGAATGTTGAATGAACTAAAACATTTGAGGAACTTATAATGGGCAGTCAAATCATGTGCTCATGTGCAGAATGAATGGATGGATGGATGGATGAATGAATGCGTGAACTTATTTATTTATTATTAAGACATTTCTTTTTTTTTTTTTTAAGATTTTATTTATTTATTTGACAGACAGCCAGCGAGAGAGGGAACACAAGCAGGGGGGAGTGGGAGAGGAAGAAGCAGGCTCCCAGCGGAGGAGCCTGATGTGGGGCTCGATCCCAGGACTCCAGGATCACGCCCTGAGCCAAAGGCAGACACTTAACGACTGAGCCACCCAGGCGCCCCTATTAAGACATTTCAAATGTTGTTGTAAGGACTACCATCACTGGCAATTCCAAATGAGAGATGTTGTGATGGCGCTTACAGAGGTCTTTGCTCTAATCAAGTCCCCAAAAATTATTATCCACTGAGAGGCCAAGAGCAACAGCTGTTTGTCTCTAGGTTGTGGAAACTGCAGATCTTCTTTTAGATGACGTTCTAAGCCCTAGAGTTGGGCGAGGCAACTGGAGTAAGACGTCATGACTGGCAGATGTTCACCCCTCTTCTTCCCTTTCTAGTCCCCTTTTATTTTCTCTATCCTTCTTTGTTTTATCGTTTTTTGTTTGTTTGTTTGTTTTGGTTTTTTTAACCTCTTTCCTGCTACTGGTGTTCTGTGACCCCATGGACATGATTTGGTTGTAATGAACATATTCTCGCTCTGGCAGAAGTAAGGATTTCATGCTAAAACTCATAAAGTGGTTCTTCTTGAGGTCGCAGGTCTTGGCCTAGGAGAGTGATCATTTGGGCTGAAAGTGTAAGCGGAATGGAATAGTTTGACCACAGTCCTCCTTTCCTTCTGCTTCAAGAACTCCACCCAGTTTATAGGCAACCGTGGTCCATTTGATCCTCTCTCCCCTCTTCTGTACCTTCCGCCATTTGCAGAGGCTCTTCCACCATCTTCCTCCTGAATCATTGTAGTAGTCCTCCAGCTCTTCTCCCAGACTCCAGGAATCACATTTCCCAAAGTGTAGTTTGTATCCCACTGGCCAACTCAAGATGTGTGATGCCTCCCATTGCTATGAATTCCCAGGCTCTCAGCAAGTATTCCAGAACCCTTGATAAGCTACCTCAAAACCCCTTCCAACTCTAACCCCATGCAACACTCCTCCCAAACCCGTGGTGCTCGCACACCTTGAATTCCCATTACCATCCCTGTTTCACTCAGTTTAATGTTTCTAGGATTTTGCATACCCTATTCTCATTACTGAGAAACTTGCCTTCCCTGAGAGCTTTCTTCCGAATACTTCTTCCTAATCCTCAGAGTCAGAATTACATTTCTCTCCTCTGTACTCCCAGGCAAGTTTACTTACAAGTTATTTACAGTTTTCCTTTAGTGAACTGTTTGTTTCTCGGCTGCCTCTGAGCTCTGCAAAAGCAGAAACCATGTTTTATTTATATAACCTGTATATGATCTTGATTTTCCAGGGCAGTGACTTTTCTGTCTTGTTGCACTCCCCAAGTACATGCATGGCCATCTGACCATACACCTGTTCAGAAAACAGTCCTTATCTAGCCTCGGTATGGAAAATGCTCAGAAATTGTTTGATTGTCAAATTGAATGAACTGGGTGACTCTTCAAGAAACAGCACTCCCCTTGTGGTTCTATGATTCGATTGAGAAAAAAAATGTATATGTCTTGGACCAGCTTTGTTTTTCTCCAGATGTCCTGGCAGCTAGGGAAAGTTGGAAAGCGAAAAAACAACACCTATCCATAAAGAATGGGGATTGAGGTTTGAGGTGAGGAAGAAGGTATTCAATGAATGAAATCAGAACCATTAAACTCTTGAGGTGCCTGCCCTCCTGCTTGTTGTAGCATTGTGTCAACACATAGCAACAGTTGCTTCTCCTTGCCAACAAGGCCTCACAATATGGACCTTTCATGAGGAAAGACAGCAGCTGTAGCACAACCTGAGAACAACACCGCTTCTGTATTAAGAGCCCAGTTCTTGGGAGCTCTAATCACTTCTAAGATAGCATCTCCCCAATTCTCAGAATATCCCTCCAAGGGAAGGAGGAGGCTTATATTGTTATCTGCTCTATTTTGCATACAGTAAAAACAAGGCAAGCTGAGTTTAAGTGATTTGTCCTTGGTCAGGTGTGAGTCAGAAAGTGAGCCAGCAGGAGAAGCTTCTTCATTCCCAGGCCATTGTTCTACCCTCTTGATATTGTCTTCAGGGTTTGGGAAGGCTATGGAAGTTGTTTGATCCAGAGTGTTTACAACAGGGAGAATATGTTTTATCCTAGTTTGGGTGCCATATAACTGATGTGGAAATAGAAATATGAATATAGAGCTCTACCTGCTATTCTTGTAACTGGTGGGGGAGAACTCCGGGGAGATTGCCAGTTGGGTTATCCTTATTTCCTAAAATATAAATGTTGGCCACTGACCAAGAGAGCACACGTAGAACAAGTATAAGGGGAGTTGCATGTCTGTAGTTGTGTTTGCATTTCTTCAGTAACCCCTATCTTTGTAGGACTTGTGTACACTGATCAGTTTGCTGGCCACTGGGGAGGTAGTACTGAACATGATAGTCATTGTCCCTGCCCTCAAAGAGCATCCACACTAGTGGGATGAAACAAATGCAAGTGTCATGATGGGTAAGTCTTTTTTTAGGCAGGTTAGTCCCATGCATTAGAAAGGTTCCTAATTTATTCCTATCTCTCAGTAGGACATTCAAAACCCATTGCCATCTATCCTCAAAACATCTTCCATCGCCATCCATCTCCGACAGTCTCCTCCCCTCCTCCCACAAACATAGTGTTCCAGCCCCACTGGAGTCTGATTACCATTCCTGGACCACTCAGTTTGATGTTTCTGTGGCTTTGTTGAAATGAGCTGAGAGACCCTTGGCTTCTCAGTTGGCAAACCTTGGCTGAAGGTGAGGGTGTGGAAAGGATGGAGTATAGTGGGCTGAGGCCATTGAAAGGCCTGGCTGCTGAGCGCATGTGCTGAAGGGGTTGGGAGGATAGCTTGTCATGATGCCAAATACTGTGCTAAGGCCCTTCATCCAACGTTTTAGCTAGTATGATGAGAAACCTGGATTAGAGACTGGGTACCTGTGCTCTACTCTTTCCTAGATCTTGGGTAAGTCACAGTATGCCTCTAACCTCAATTTTCTCATTGGTCGCAGAAGCAGATAAGATTAGGTGCTCTCTGAGGGCTTTAGAATAGGGCTGGACATATAGTTCTTCAGCTTGATTTTACCTGTATAAAATGTATGTGTGTGTGTGAATGTGTGTATAGGGGCACAGGGTGATAGAATAAGGGAGAGTGGTTTTTTTTTTTAAAGATTTTGTTTATTTATTAGAGAGAGACAGAAAGCACACACAAGTAGGGAGGAGGGACAGAGGGAGAAACAGGCTCTCTGCTGAACAGGGAGCCTGATGCTGGGCTTGATCCCAGGACCCTGGGATTATGACTTGAGCCAAAGGCAGACACTTAACCAACTGAGCCACCCAGGTGCCCAAGGGAGAGTGATTTTTAAAATTGGACCAACCCTCGGGAATTACTGGTTTCTTCCAATGATGCATATAACCAGTGTTAAGGTAGAGCTCATATTCACATTTCTGTTCTTACATCAGTTATATTGTACCCAACTCAGAACACAATATATTTTTCCTATTGTAAATACTTGTGAATCAAGCAACTTCTGTAGCCTTCTTTGAAGACTTTTCTCTACTTCTTCCTTCCTGGGCCCCCAATCCACAGGAGTGGGGGGGGGCAGGGCCACAATGTGTCCAACCCTTACAAGAGGCCTAAGTGGCTGCCCTCTCAGGAATGTCCAAAGCACCTGTCATCCTGGATCTGGTTACAGAGCTCCATCAGCCTCCCCAAGGTAAGTCAGTGCTGGCTTCCAGGTCACTGAATTAGATCTTGATTTTTACTCATTGCTCATTTCTGGGGAGGGAGTCAATTTCCTGGACTTTTATAGCTCTCAGATATACACTGATTAAGTCTTTAGGTTTATTCCTAAGATGTAAGACTCTTTCACAACACTAGTGGCCCAGGAAAGTCTGATTTCTAAACCAAAGAAATGTGTTGCACACTTGCCAGCACCAGGTCCTTGTAGACAATTGGGTAAGAGATCTCTTAGTGACTCCTCCAAACAAATGCTTGTGGGTTTCAAATCAATGGGATGAGTTTTACAGAAGCTGTAATACAACCAACATTTGCATGTTTTCAAGTATTTAAAATCTACCCTTTCCAAATGGAGTAAACCTTTCCAGTTATTCTTCCTAATTATGCAATTTATTTCTTTTAACCAATTTAAAATTATGGCCTCGGTACTAGATCTGAACCAGGCAGAAAAGGTCTGTCAGAAATAAATTCTTGGGGTGCCTGGATTAAGCGGCTGACTTTGGCTCAGTTAATGATCCCAGAGTCCCAGGATCGAGCCCTGTGTCAGGCTCCCTGCTTGGTGGGGAGTCTGCTTCTCCCTCTCCCTCTGCTCCTCCCCCTGCTCATACTCTCTCTCTATCACTCCCTCTTTCGCAAATAAATACATAAAATCTTAAAAAAAAAAAGAAAATTTCTCGTCCAGTAAACGGCAAAATAGAGCCTTCAGGTTTCCAGCTACAGAGCCCCAGAAACCAAGTCATTGTCTTCAGGCTCTGTCAGGGTCATTTCCAGAGCCAGGAAAGGAATGAGTCAGAAATGGCGCTGGTTTCGGCAACACAACGCCTTACCTTCGGGCCCAGAAATCCAAATCCCATTTGAAGAATGTGGTTCACATAGCTTTGTTTTGTGGGTAGGGAGAGTAGAATTGGGGGAATTGCGCCTTCAAAGAGGGCTTTGCCTTCTGCGTTTGTTCACAGCACCCTTCAGTTGGTTGCCTTATATAGAGCCTAGAGCCCAGGAGCCAGACTTTATGGGACCCCCAGTCTCTCCCTTTAAACATAGATCTCTGCTCCTTGTGAACACGTACGGAATGAAATTTACTTCAGAAGAAACCTGAAGGTTGATACAAGATTTTGGGTTATATGTGCATAGCAATCTATTCTTACCACCTCCAATCACTTGGAAGCATATGGAGTTTTGAGGTCTGGGTGGGTGCCATTTTTTTTTCCTTTTTCTTTTCTTTTCTTTTCTTTTTTCTTTTCTTTTCTTTTCTTTTTTCTTTTCTTTTCTTTTCTTTTCTTTTCTTTTCTTTTCTGGAAAGAAAGTTGGAAACCCTATGTTAGGCAACACTTACATGTATGATGAGCATTCGTGGATTTGCTTTTGGGGAGGGAGTGCTTTTGGAGAGGCAGGGTCTGAAGTTGTTGCTAAATGTATAAATATTGAATGTGCCAGCATCTGGGATTTTTCTNCTTTTCTTTTCTTTTTTTTTTCCCTCTAAGATTTATTTATTAGACAGAGAGAGAGAGCGGGAGAGAGAGAGGGAGAGAGAGAGAGAGCAAGGAGGGGGAGGGGCGAGGAAGAGTGAGAGAGAATCCTCCGCTCAGCTCAGAATCCTGCGTGGAACTCAATCTCACAACACTGAGAACATGACCTGAGCTGAAACCAAGAGTCAGAAGCTTAACCAAATGCACCACCCAGGTTTCCCTGGGTGCCTTTTCTTACTGGTTAGTAAAGAAGGCAAAGAGGAAGTCCCCTTGGTTGGCAGCAGCTAACAAAAAGCATTTGGTCTTGGGTACTTGCTCAGTCCTCACTCTTGATTGATAATTTTTTCTTTCTTTCTTTCTTTCTTTCTTTCTTTCTTTCTTTCTTCCTTCCTTCCTTCCTTCCTTCCTTCCTTCCTTCCTTCCTTTCTTTCTTTCTTTCTTTCTTTCTTTCTTTCTCTTTTTTAAGTAAGCTCTGTGCCCAACATGGGGCTTAAGCTCATGACCCTAGATTGAGAGCCTCATGCTGTACTGACTGCGCCAGCCAGGTGCCCTTGGTCTTGGGTTCTTTTTTTTTTTAAAGATTATATTTATTTATTTGACAGAGATAGAGATACCCAGCGAGAGAGGGAACACAAGCAGGGGGAGTGGGNCTTTTCTAGAGCTACTTCTGGAATAATGAACATTCCTATGATAGAGTCATTGCTCCATGCGCAAGTCTTGATTTCCTGGGCATGGCATAGGGTGGTTTTCTGTTAATTAAGACCCTCCCTTGCTGTTGCCATTTTCCCAGATTTTCCAACCCTGAGTCATGTGACTCCCGAGGGGTAAGTGGGTTCAGGGAGAGCTTATTGATAGGTGTGATGTGGTCCCTGCAGTCTGGGGGCTATGCCTGCTCTTGTGCTCACCTGCTTTGGAGTCTCTGCTTTGCCTCTTGTCTTGGAACTCTGAATCCTTCCTTACCCGGCAGGGTTTAGGGCTTCTCCAGCCCTACTAAGACATGTCTTGGAGATTTTTCTGGTTCTCTACCCACCTCGTCATTTCAATCTTCAGGTCCTCAAAGAAAACAGGAAATAACCTGATTATTTTCTTCTAGGTATAATTCAGATTTTACTATGAGGTGTAGTCAACCGAGTTTACCTTTCTGTGCCTGAGTACTCTTAGATTTTATGATGAGGTCCAATTATCTGTATATTAAACAGGCTCCCTTGGTGATTCTGGTGGTTCTGGCCCAAGAACCAAGTCAGAGAAACAGCAGTGTTTTAGAACTTTAATGTAAAAATAACTAAGTGACTGATGAGTCCAAACAGAAGAAGAAATTGAGCTTAAACAAGATGATAAGCCCACAGCCAATCAGCAGTAGATCTGGGACTAGTAATCAGGTCTCCTAACTTTTAGTTAATGAGGGTCTACGTTGTAAGGTGAGATATAACAATACAGAAGTAAAACAGCTCCGGGTTTGTGCGATTGAGCAATGTGGCTGCCTCCAGCATGTGAATTGGAGAATGTTACTGAAATGCAGTAAGAGGAGGCCCACAGGCCCTTTTCTGAAAGATCTGGAAGAGGCTTCATGGAGGTTGTCAAGTTGAAACTTGCACCTGGTTCTTAAAATCCCCAATATGACATCCTGGCCAAGTGTGCGTCCATTTGGTTGAAGATTTGTTGGATTGAAGGTTTCTAGAGATGGAGTTTCTCCCAAACCTCCTGAGCCCCAGCCCCACCGATTTTCTACCAGCTCTGATCCCATTACNTGTGCCAGCATCTGGGATTTTTCTGCTTAAATATCAGAGAGTGAGCCTTATGCAAGCAACGGACTTAGTAAAACTGTTTGTTATTTTGGGGTGCTTGCCTGGATAATAAGCTATAGGACAAAACCAGCATTTTCAAAATCAGTAAAGTCATGTGCTTTTTAAATAGAGATTAAGGAAAATGTACACTGTAATTCTCAGTGATGGGAAAACATCAGTGAAAATATATGGAAGAAAGTAGACTCGCCAGCATTGATAGTCTTAACATCCATGCGGGATCTGCAGGCAAAGGGCTTTCAAACGTCTCGTTACCAATCCAATAAAGAACTCTACTCATTTCACTAGGTCTTCCAACCAGGAAAGTTTCATGGCAAGTTTGGGAAAACAGCTCTCTGGGACTTTGAAACTGGGGAAGAAGATGCAAAGCTTTTCTAGAGCTACTTCTGGAATAATGAACATTCCTATGATAGAGTCATTGCTCCATGCGCAAGTCTTGATTTCCTGGGCATGGCATAGGGTGGTTTTCTGTTAATTAAGACCCTCCCTTGCTGTTGCCATTTTCCCAGATTTTCCAACCCTGAGTCATGTGACTCCCGAGGGGTAAGTGGGTTCAGGGAGAGCTTATTGATAGGTGTGATGTGGTCCCTGCAGTCTGGGGGCTATGCCTGCTCTTGTGCTCACCTGCTTTGGAGTCTCTGCTTTGCCTCTTGTCTTGGAACTCTGAATCCTTCCTTACCCGGCAGGGTTTAGGGCTTCTCCAGCCCTACTAAGACATGTCTTGGAGATTTTTCTGGTTCTCTACCCACCTCGTCATTTCAATCTTCAGGTCCTCAAAGAAAACAGGAAATAACCTGATTATTTTCTTCTAGGTATAATTCAGATTTTACTATGAGGTGTAGTCAACCGAGTTTACCTTTCTGTGCCTGAGTACTCTTAGATTTTATGATGAGGTCCAATTATCTGTATATTAAACAGGCTCCCTTGGTGATTCTGGTGGTTCTGGCCCAAGAACCAAGTCAGAGAAACAGCAGTGTTTTAGAACTTTAATGTAAAAATAACTAAGTGACTGATGAGTCCAAACAGAAGAAGAAATTGAGCTTAAACAAGATGATAAGCCCACAGCCAATCAGCAGTAGATCTGGGACTAGTAATCAGGTCTCCTAACTTTTAGTTAATGAGGGTCTACGTTGTAAGGTGAGATATAACAATACAGAAGTAAAACAGCTCCGGGTTTGTGCGATTGAGCAATGTGGCTGCCTCCAGCATGTGAATTGGAGAATGTTACTGAAATGCAGTAAGAGGAGGCCCACAGGCCCTTTTCTGAAAGATCTGGAAGAGGCTTCATGGAGGTTGTCAAGTTGAAACTTGCACCTGGTTCTTAAAATCCCCAATATGACATCCTGGCCAAGTGTGCGTCCATTTGGTTGAAGATTTGTTGGATTGAAGGTTTCTAGAGATGGAGTTTCTCCCAAACCTCCTGAGCCCCAGCCCCACCGATTTTCTACCAGCTCTGATCCCATTACAATTAGTTCTAAATGGAAATAAAAATCTCTCCTGCCCACCTGTAGGTCCTCCAACTGATGCTGGTCCTGCTTTCAAGAGAGAACAAGTCTAATTTGCCTTCCATATGACGGTGATCGTGTCCTCTGCCTAAGCCTTTTTTTTTTTCTTTTTGGTGTAGGCTGAACAACCCAAGGTTCTTTGGCCATTCTTTGTATAATTTAGCTTTAAATACTCTCTTCATTCTGACTGTTTCCCTCTAAAAGCAGTCTGTTTGGTCATCTTTGGTATTAAAATATGGCACCTGGAATAGTCACAGTGCTCAGTGAGGTTTGACCAGTTTGGAATTCATTGCTTCTAGACACTTGGCTCCTAATCATAAAGACTAAAAATGTGTGATATTTTGGGGTGGCCCAATCACATTTAAGTCACAGTCAATTAAAATCCCAAGTTTTTTCACATGTGCTGCTAAAATCATACATCCCTCACCTAGTTTTCATTCGTGACATTTTTTTTAACACCCATGTGTTTTACTTTATGTTTATCCTAGTTGAAATTAATCTTGCTGGTTTTACCCCACCATCCCAGATTATGGGACCTTTTCTGGATTCTGAGTTTGTCATTATTAATCCAAGATTATTTAATTTTATTCAATCATTCATTCCACATATATTTACTGAAAACCTATAATATGCCAATCGTGATATTGTTACCAAGATAGACATATCCCTTCCCTCATGGACTTTATGGTCTAAAGAGGTATAGAAACTAGTCACCAACAATGTGTGCCTTCCTGGTTATGATAACGTTAGTATGGCATGTGCTGGGCACACATGGCAGGGGGGAGAGAGGCCCAGAGGTGAACATCTAGTCTGGCCTTAGTGGGCAGTGGTTAGGGAAAGCTTCCTAGAACTCTAAGCTGAGATGTGAAAGCTATAAAATAAAGAGAAAAGAGAGAGTTCCAGGCTGGGGAATCATAGGAGTCCAGGACCAGAAATAAAGAAAGCACAGCCTGGGGAGCAGGTCATGTGTATGGGTGGATGGGACTGGCAGAGACACCTATCAGTGGCAGGGCAATGGGAGCACCTGTGGGTTTTCAGCCTGTCTGAGCCCTTGATGAAAACATTGGGCAGCGATGTCTGAGACTGCCATCAATCCATCCACCAGTCGTCCTTGGGGAGGACAGTTGCCAAAACTCCAGTCTCTGCCTTTCTCCTTCCTATCCACAGAGTATCTTGAGAGATTTGGCCAAACATCTTGTTGAAAATCAGACACAGCACGTCCCTTGGTTGAGCAGACTAATAACCTTATTTAAAAGAAAATGTGGTTGGCCTTCATCTGGCTTGACCTGGTCCTTATGAGCCTGCGCTGGCCACCTGTGACCAATGTCTGATTTCTTGTCCAGACGACTCCCCTTGACATGGTCCTTGCTCTCTCCACCCTGGGGAGGGGAGCCAGAGAAAAGCCTCTGGAAGGTGGATTTCCTAAAATGTAATGGTGGGTAGATTATGAAATGTGACATGGAAAAGACTTTCTCTTGCTCCGAAAAAGTCAGCTGGGTTAACGGGAGCCCTCAGCACTGTCTGGCTGTTACAGTAGAGTGCCAGAGAGCTAGGCCCCAGAGACAGATTGCCTGGGTGCAAATCCTGCCTTTCTCTGTTACCATCTTTGCAACTTTGGACAAAAGCTTGACTTTCCTCCACTGTGAAAGGGAGACCAAATGCCTACCGCACAGAGCAATATGTATTTGAAGAGATGAAATAATGGATGGCCATGCCTATTACATAGTAAGCACTTGGTAAGTGTTACTGATTATTTTTGAGAACAAATACTATTCATCGAACCACAAAGAATTTTGTGTCTTCTAATTTCTTCCCCTCATGTGGTTCTTCTGATCTCCTATATGTCCTTAGTGGAACAGCCCCCCCCTTTTGTTTGTTTGTTTGTTTGTTATAGAAACTATGAAGTACCAAAGACATGAAGTGTTTGGAAACAACACTACGCATTTCTTTTGACAAGAATGATCCATTTCTCCCCCTCCTATTTTTGAAGGCCTGGCGCCAGCTAGCCAGGCCAATGGGAAGAAATGCTCCTGGTGTGGGCAAGTTGGCTGTGGAGGGTGCAGGGTTCCCCGCCTGCACAATCACCCCGCCCCCCACCTGCAAGTCTGCAGTGAAGGCCGTGGGTGGACCTCTGACAGGAGGTATTCTTTCTCAGTCCTGTATGTGACATCCCAGTCAAATGGACGGAGCGAGTCTTTGTGATTTTGCAGTGTTCATTGTTACTGTGCACTGGAGATGAGCTACAGC
>NC_048223.1:67742591-67816895 GCF_002007445.2 Ailuropoda melanoleuca | reverse complement strand
TTACATGTATGATGAGCATTCGTGGATTTGCTTTTGGGGAGGGAGTGCTTTTGGAGAGGCAGGGTCTGAAGTTGTTGCTAAATGTATAAATATTGAATGTGCCAGCATCTGGGATTTTTCTGCTTAAATATCAGAGAGTGAGCCTTATGCAAGCAACGGACTTAGTAAAACTGTTTGTTATTTTGGGGTGCTTGCCTGGATAATAAGCTATAGGACAAAACCAGCATTTTCAAAATCAGTAAAGTCATGTGCTTTTTAAATAGAGATTAAGGAAAATGTACACTGTAATTCTCAGTGATGGGAAAACATCAGTGAAAATATATGGAAGAAAGTAGACTCGCCAGCATTGATAGTCTTAACATCCATGCGGGATCTGCAGGCAAAGGGCTTTCAAACGTCTCGTTACCAATCCAATAAAGAACTCTACTCATTTCACTAGGTCTTCCAACCAGGAAAGTTTCATGGCAAGTTTGGGAAAACAGCTCTCTGGGACTTTGAAACTGGGGAAGAAGATGCAAAGGTTTTCTAAAGCTACTTCTGGGATAATGAACATTCCTATGATAGAGTCATTGCTCCATGCGCAAGTCTTGATTTCCTGGGCGTGGCATAGGGTGGTTTTCTGTTAATTAAGACCCTCCCTTGCTGTTGCCATTTTCCCAGATTTTCCAACCCTGAGTCATGTGACTCCCGAGGGGTAAGTGGGTTCAGGGAGAGCTTATTGATAGGTGTGATGTGGTCCCTGCAGTCTGGGGGCTATGCCTGCTCTTGTGCTCACCTGCTTTGGAGTCTCTGCTTTGCCTCTTGTCTTGGAACTCTGAATCCTTCCTTACCCGGCAGGGTTTAGGGCTTCTCCAGCCCTACTAAGACATGTCTTGGAGATTTTTCTGGTTCTCTACCCACCTCGTCATTTCAATCTTCAGGTCCTCAAAGAAAACAGGAAATAACCTGATTATTTTCTTCTAGGTATAATTCAGATTTTACTATGAGGTGTAGTCAACCGAGTTTACCTTTCTGTGCCTGAGTACTCTTAGATTTTATGATGAGGTCCAATTATCTGTATATTAAACAGGCTCCCTTGGTGATTCTGGTGGTTCTGGCCCAAGAACCAAGTCAGAGAAACAGCAGTGTTTTAGAACTTTAATGTAAAAATAACTAAGTGACTGATGAGTCCAAACAGAAGAAGAAATTGAGCTTAAACAAGATGATAAGCCCACAGCCAATCAGCAGTAGATCTGGGACTAGTAATCAGGTCTCCTAACTTTTAGTTAATGAGGGTCTACGTTGTAAGGTGAGATATAACAATACAGAAGTAAAACAGCTCCGGGTTTGTGCGATTGAGCAATGTGGCTGCCTCCAGCATGTGAATTGGAGAATGTTACTGAAATGCAGTAAGAGGAGGCCCACAGGCCCTTTTCTGAAAGATCTGGAAGAGGCTTCATGGAGGTTGTCAAGTTGAAACTTGCACCTGGTTCTTAAAATCCCCAATATGACATCCTGGCCAAGTGTGCGTCCATTTGGTTGAAGATTTGTTGGATTGAAGGTTTCTAGAGATGGAGTTTCTCCCAAACCTCCTGAGCCCCAGCCCCACCAATTTTCTACCAGCTCTGATCCCATTACCATTAGTTCTAAATGGAAATAAAAATCTCTCCTGCCCACCTGTAGGTCCTCCAACTGATGCTGGTCCTGCTTTCAAGAGAGAACAAGTCTAATTTGCCTTCCATATGACGGTGATCGTGTCCTCTGCCTAAGCCTTTTTTTTTTTCTTTTTGGTGTAGGCTGAACAACCCAAGGTTCTTTGGCCATTCTTTGTATAATTTAGCTTTAAATACTCTCTTCATTCTGACNCATGACGGTGATCGTGTCCTCTGCCTAAGCCTTTTTTTTTTCTTTTTGGTCTAGGCTGAACAACCCAAGGTTCTTTGGCCATTCTTTGTATAATTTAGCTTTAAATACTCTCTTCATTCTGACTGTTTCCCTCTAAAAGCAGTCTGTTTGGTCATCTTTGGTATTAAAATATGGCACCTGGAATAGTCACAGTGCTCAGTGAGGTTTGACCAGTTTGGAATTCATTGCTTCTAGACACTTGGCTCCTAATCATAAAGACTAAAAATGTGTGATATTTTGGGGTGGCCCAATCACATTTAAGTCACAGTCAATTAAAATCCCAAGTTTTTTCACATGTGCTGCTAAAATCATACATCCCTCACCTAGTTTTCATTCGTGACATTTTTTTTAACACCCATGTGTTTTACTTTATGTTTATCCTAGTTGAAATTAATCTTGCTGTTTTTACCCCACCATCCCAGATTATGGGACCTTTTCTGGATTCTGAGTTTGTCATTATTAATCCAAGATTATTTAATTTTATTCAATCATTCATTCCACATATATTTACTGAAAACCTATAATATGCCAATCGTGATATTGTTACCAAGATAGACATATCCCTTCCCTCATGGACTTTATGGTCTAAAGAGGTATAGAAACTAGTCACCAACAATGTGTGCCTTCCTGGTTATGATAACGTTAGTATGGCATGTGCTGGGCACACATGGCAGGGGGGAGAGAGGCCCAGAGGTGAACATCTAGTCTGGCCTTAGTGGGCAGTGGTTAGGGAAAGCTTCCTAGAACTCTAAGGTGAGATGTGAAAGCTATAAAATAAAGAGAAAAGAGAGAGTTCCAGGCTGGGGAATCATAGGAGTCCAGGACCAGAAATAAAGAAAGCACAGCCTGGGGAGCAGGTCATGTGTATGGGTGGATGGGACTGGCAGAGACACCTATCAGTGGCAGGGCAATGGGAGCACCTGTGGGGTTTCAGCCTGTCTGAGCTCTTGATGAAAACATTGGGCAGCGATGTCTGAGACTGCCATCAATCCATCCACCAGTCGTCCTTGGGGAGGACAGTTGCCAAAACTCCAGTCTCTGCCTTTCTCCTTCCTATCCACAGAGTATCTTGAGAGATTTGGCCAAACATCTTGTTGAAAATCAGACACAGCACGTCCCTTGGTTGAGCAGACTAATAACCTTATTTAAAAGAAAATGTGGTTGGCCTTCATCTGGCTTGACCTGGTCCTTATGAGCCTGCGCTGGCCACCTGTGACCAATGTCTGATTTCTTGTCCAGACGACTCCCCGACATGGTCCTTGCTCTCTCCACCCTGGGGAGGGGAGCCAGAGAAAAGTCTCTGGAAGGTGGATTTCCTAAAATGTAATGGTGGGTAGATTATGAAATGTGACATGGAAAAGACTTTCTCTTGCTCCGAAAAAGTCAGCTGGGTTAACGGGAGCCCTCAGCACTGTCTGGCTGTTACAGTAGAGTGCCAGAGAGCTAGGCCCCAGAGACAGATTGCCTGCGTGCAAATCCTGCCTTTCTCTGTTACCATCTTTGCAACTTTGGACAAAAGCTTGACTTTCCTCCACTGTGAAAGGGAGACCAAATGCCTACCGCACAGAGCAATATGTATTTGAAGAGATGAAATAATGGATGGCCATGCCTATTACATAGTAAGCACTTGGTAAGTGTTACTGATTATTTTTGAGAACAAATACTATTCATCGAACCACAAAGAATTTTGTGTCTTCTAATTTCTTCCCCTCATGTGGTTCTTCTGATCTCCTATATGTCCTTAGTGGAACAGCCCCCCCCTTTTGTTTGTTTGTTTGTTTGTTATAGAAACTATGAAGTACCAAAGACATGAAGTGTTTGGAAACAACACTACGCATTTCTTTTGACAAGAATGATCCATTTCTCCCCCTCCTATTTTTGAAGGCCTGGCGCCAGCTAGCCAGGCCAATGGGAAGAAATGCTCCTGGTGTGGGCAAGTTGGCTGTGGAGGGTGCAGGGTTCCCCGCCTGCACAATCACCCCGCCCCCCACCTGCAAGTCTGCAGTGAAGGCCGTGGGTGGACCTCTGACAGGAGGTATTCTTTCTCAGTCCTGTATGTGACATCCCAGTCAAATGGACGGAGCGAGTCTTTGTGATTTTGCAGTGTTCATTGTTACTGTGCACTGGAGATGAGCTACAGCGGAGAGCTGATGGGGCAGCTGTTCAGGAAGGGCTGTTATTTTGTCAGCTTGTGTAAGTCACTGATGGACCAAAATTTGTACTTCATTTGTAAATTAGGAAAGTAGAGTGAATGTTTGAGCCCTCCGCATTTGGAAATCTGCCCTGCCATTCCAACCATTTACATAATGTAGTATCTAAACTTTCAGTTGTTAATTCAGGGGAACCGGAGTTACTTGTCGGGTTTTCCTCCATGTTTGGATCAATGTACGTGAACGGAGAAGGGCTAAGTCCAAGGTTTGTCCTTCAGGACACTTGAGGAGTTTTCTGGGGGTTTCTAGAGAACAGCCACATGTGAATGTTCATTTATGTCTTCCTTTTCCTCTGTTCGCAAGCCAACGTTCTCCTGGGAGTTGAAGCGGTCAGGATGTTGCCAGCCTCTGTCCCCGTGCTCCTGTCTGAAACCAGGGGAGCCTGTTTCAGGAGGAGACATGGATGGAGATGGTGCATTTTGAATGAGCATGGCATGCCCTCTGCGGCCTCCTCAGGCATGGAGCCGGCCCGGGAGCTGGGAACACCTGCTTTTACGTGCTGTATGTTTCAACCCATTGAAAGATCTTAGTGCAAAATCAAGCATGGAATGATGTTCTGTGGTTTTCGAAAAGGTTCCTAGAGGGTTTGAGTTGGATAGGCTGAGAACAAACCCATTCACCCGTGACGGATAGAACCAGACGCTGATGTCTGGTGCGGGAAAACTGGACCTGTTTTACAGAACCTGTGATGTTTGGGGTCCTCATGCAGAACAATTTTAACATTATAGCCTGGCCCCAAATCCAGCCAGGCTCACAGCAATGAAGAGCGCAAGTGTGTTTGGGTCTGTGGTTTATGCAAACAAGTGAAATCACTTTGTTCTTTCGAAAAACTGCAGATCAGTTGGTTGCATCTCTGAATAATGAGAACTCGTCACCTCACAAGGAAGCTCGTAGTTTTCTTCCAACCTAACTTTTCTCAGTTCCTGTGCATAAATAAACTTGCTCTATGAATCAATTAGAGGAATCTCCGTTTTTTTTAAATATCAAAGAATTGGATTAAAATGGATTGTGCAGGAAATGCTGTCATTAAAAGGGCCAAGAAAAGAAGACATGCTTAATTAGTGAGTGGAATATTCATAATTTTTCATATCTATCAGCTCAGTGTGTCCCTAACATGTTTTTAAGATGTACAAAAAGAACACACGTTATAGCTCTTTTTCTTTCCTTTTTTCTTTCTTTTTTTTTTTAAAGAAAGCAAAACAAATGCCAACATAAACCCTTGGTTTTGAATACTTCATTTCTCTTAGTTTAACAAAATGACGCCATTTTTTTTTCTCAATCCTTTCTTCCAGGGCTGCTCTCCACCCAGCCATTGTCTAAAGAGCTTCATTTAAAGGTAAACCCTGTGAGGCCTTGAGAAGGGTTTTGCTACCAAGCTATTGTATTTAATCACCAATGATTACTAGTTCCTGCCTTCTCTGCAGTTAATCGCGGATTTCAAGTTTTTCAATCGGGATAAAGAAAGTTTAAATGTCTGTAGGAGCTCTCCGAGACCTGCAGCTTACCGTATTTTCCTTGGAGCGCACTCTTAGTCAACATCTTCCTAAGTGCGGCCTTGAGGGACCCCTCTTGACCTAGGTGAAAACTAGTCATCGGGATGCTGGAGTAGGACATTAATAGGTATTATCAAAACCCATTTCTTCCCAATAGAGCTCTGTCAGAGCCCTTCTCTGAGTTAGGATGTCTGGTGGCTTGAATACGGCCAAGGGGAGAAAAAGGACTTGTCACGGTGGTGTGAGACAGTTTGATTTTTCTAAGAATATGCAATAAAGAATGAAATACCCATGCTTTTCACTGCCATCTCTCTCTTCCTGTTTCCACCTTCCCTTTCCCCCTTGTGTCTCTGGCAGTTTCTCACCCCCCCGCCTCCCCCTGCCTCTGGAGCCATTTCTCTGGCACTGTCTCTCCCTTTCTCCTCTTCAGTGTTATCTTGACTATTTTCTCCCAGATCAAAGGTAGAAGTGGGCCATTTGATTAATTGCCATGCAGCAGAACCCTTTGCCTCCTTGACACACAAGCCAAGGAGACAAAGGGCGCTCTTTAGAAGGCCCGAGCTGTGTGGGTGCAGGGTGGGGAATTCACAAGCCTGAGAGCATGGAGCCCTCCCAGCAGGGATGGGAAGGTTCCTAGACCCTACAGAAGAATGAAGTTGCTCCTGCTGCACAGTGTATTGAGCCATATTTGCATTTGAGGGGAGAGCAGGCAACGCCAGCCGTAAGCCATGTGGACTGTACGGAAATTTGTTGTAAAATCTGAAAAATCTTTAAATGTCCATGTGTGGAAATAAGTACCAATTGGAAGTAAAAGCAAGTTAAGTGATGATGACCAATAGTTTAACCTTTTCAATCCTGTACCGTGAAAACTCCCCGGGACTGTACCGGCCAATATGGCACCACCCCCCTGCGAGGCTGTTTTCATGCAAATTAATTAAAACGAGATACAATTTAAAATTCAGTTTCTCAGTCACACTAGCCACATTTCAGGTGTTCGATAGCCATATGGAGTTAGTGGCTACCCTATTGGACGGTGCAGGGATAGAGCATTTCCGTCATTGTAGGAATCTTCCCTGGACAGCACTGCTCCTGACCCTTTGTCCTCTTAAGCCAGGTGGCTTCGAGGAGGCCATGGAGTGCTTGATATTAGAGAGTTGAGAGGGATTCCAGAACTGGCTGAAAAGCGAGAAAACTTTTAGCAGAATGCCAAGTTAAACTAAACAGATTTGGAATTCAGTTGATTCAAATGAGATATTGCTGGGAAAGTCTTTGAGAAATTGAAAAGAACTCTACAAGAATAGGTGGAATTGTGACAGTTATTGGAAGTCTTTCTAAGAGAGGAAAAATGCTCAGCTGAGGGTGAAAGCTTAGCCGATGGCCATGTGCAGTCTTTGCTCATCAGAATTGGAATTCTGGGACAGACCCTCCAAGCCTTGGCTAGGTGTCATTTCCAGTTAGAATGAGGAGCCCTGTCTTTGTAAGGCTAATAGTTGCTTGGAGCAAGTCAGAAGTGCTTAAACTCCCAAAGGGTAAAGATCATCTTTCCCAAATCCTTATTGGGGTCAAGGGTCACTCAATACCTTCAGATAATTGACATTGATAACTAAGCACAGAGTTTCTTTAAACTAACCAATAATCTGCCTGTATGGCTGAACATAGATTCCACCAGAACTGAGTCTCAAATTAACTCATGGTTCAAGCCTGCTGTGGCCGTTAGCCACTGTTCAAGGAAAGGTCTTAGAAAAAAGACCCTCAGGCTACTCTGCCCTGGGGTCATGATTGCAAAGACACAGTCTAAGGTAATTGATTCAAGTTCCTTGGCTTGCATGAGGCAGGCTTTTCCTAGGTCAGGTGGCCATGTCATTGAGATCCAGTGTCCCTCAAAGTGAGAACACTGGGTTCTTAAGAGAAAGTAGCTGTGGCTGCTGTACTGTGACTTCCCAAATTCACTGACAACCCTGCCCTTCCTCCCCTTCCCCAGGCACTTTCACTTACCAACCTCTTTGGCTCAACCTCTGGAGATTACAAAACCAAATGGGTAAGGAGGTTGGGGAATAATCCACCAAATCCTCACCAGGTCCTAAGCGCTGTGTTTTCCAAGCACCAGGGACTTCGGGTGTTGGTGTGTGTGCTGGATGCCTCTCACCCGTTCCTCAGTGACATGCATGGGAGGGTAGTCTGGGCATCGGATGTTCTAGTAAAATCGTAGTTTCTGAGGTAAATGTCGAGGAGGCCTCATGGCCTGGTCTGATGATGAATGGAGTATGCGATTGACTGAGGTTTAATCAGCACATATAGGAAGGAGCCTGACTTTTCATTGGTAACGATCAGAACTTTGCATTAACACGTTTGTTATTAATCAACAAATATTTGTCGAGTGCAGCTCTTCATCAGACACTGAGGTGTAGCAAAGGAACTTCTAGTCTGTTCGCCATGTTTGGGACAGATCGATGTTATGATTCACAAACTTTGGAAGTCTCAAACATTTTGTGTGGAATATTCGAAAGGTTTTGTGTCTGTCATCAAGTGTGCAAAGGAGGGTGTGAAGAGAGATTGTGGAGGGGAAAGATCCCTCCTTGTCTATGGTTTCTGTGCCCGGGATGAACTTTGGTAAAAATAGGTAGTTTGAAGGATGAGTTTGTGATGAGCAAAGTCTGGAAATGAATAGGTGGCTTTTAATTATCTGGCTGTCTCTGCATTGATTAGTTGTTCACTCAAATCGGAAGGCCATGCCAGAGCTTTCTCTCACATTCCTGGGATCTGAATTTACATGTCTGGTGTCTGCTTTCCGAGCACCGTCGAAACTTGCTTGTCATCTGCCTTATCTCTTCATCGCCAGCAACTCGTATAGTTGGGGGAAGAACAGAGACTCTCACAGTCTCTTTTAAAGAGGCAAAGGACCTCCAAAATCATCTGCCTTTACTTCTTTATCTTAGGAGTGAGGAATCCGAGGTCCAGAAGGTGAAGCCCCTCCCCTGAGGTTCACAGCTTCGTGGGTCAGGGGTGGGTTGAAGCTGCTTTCCTGCTGCTTGAAGCGGGCTCTCTGCGGCCTTGCTGTGCCATTGATGGGTCCATCCTGCAGCTCACCTGCTAAGAAGTGGCTGATAAAGAACTTGCGAGGCGAACTTTTGGATACCTTTTCAGGCAAAATCAGAGAATCATTTTTAGAATCTGGGACAAAAACAATTCTAAATAAAGGCTTCAAACTTCTGGATGCTTCCTCGTTTCGAGCTTGATAAAATGAGGTCTCCTGGCTTTACCTCCTCAAAGAGAGGCCAGTTTATTGGGCGCATATCCGGAAACCATTCAGTCTGAAGGCGGAGCAGCACAGCGTGGAGTCCAGTACGAAACTACTTGGATCCATGATCTTGGCCTTGCCACAAACCATGTAATTGCTCCGTGCCTCAGTTTACCCATCCATCAATTAAGGATAATGATGATGGTGTCTTCCTCAGTTGAATCAATATATTGTAAAGCACTTTGAATGTTGCCTGTATTACACACGAGCTATTTTTATTATTTACTTGGCTACATGCAATTAACTGCCTGCCCTATTTATTTCCTACATAAAAAATATCTTATAAGAAACAAGGAAGGAAAAACATAAGAAATCAATGGGATAATGTGATTTGAAAATGTTGATTCCGTCTGCCCTTGCCACCCCCCCGCCCAGAGGCCCGAACATATGGCTCAAACCATTGAGTATTAAAACTTCAAAAAGCTTGAGAGATTATCTGACCCTCCTGCTGGTTTGGTAAAGAACCTGAGGCCCAGGAAAAGGCCTATGACCTTGATTGTCAGGGCCAAGGGCCAGCTGTCCCCCAGCAGCTCGGCCATGCCACACTCATCCTCAACACGCTACAGGATATCTCCCTGGAAAAGGGGGGAGACGGTTGAGACAGTAACGGACCTTCACAAGGAGCATGAATAACTTATTTCAGTTGTTGGAAAGTCTTTCAGCTGAAGAATGTTGAAGGGGAAGGGGGCAAATGGTCTGTGTCTTTTCTGAGTCATGCTGTACTTCCCCTGAGCCCCATTTCTGAGCCTGCCTACTGGTTTCCAGGAATTCAGTGTGTCTGCACTGGTGGTGCCGGCAGGGATAGAACTGCTGATTCAGGTACCCACAGAGCATGAATAAAGTTCTTTCTTAGTTGAATGGGGTCCCCTCATGTCTCTTCAAGTTTGACCCCCACAAGCTCCAGAAAGAATTAGATGCCCTTAGCTTCACCGAGCATCCAGCTGACATCTCCACAGAGTCAAGTTCTCAGCCAACTTCCCAGTGGGTCATGACCTCACTTTACAAGATGGCAATATGGATGAGCTGGGGAGATAATGACATGACACATTTTAGTGATTAACCTCATTTAAGTTGTATTATCCTTTTTTATTGTGAAATAGAAAATACACTCAAAAGGTTATGTAGTATATATGTGTAATTAAAAAGATTATGTACTATATATGTGTAATTAAAAATGTAAAATTGAAAACTTAAAAAAAATTAAAATATGTGCAAATAATAAAATGAATACCCACGTACCTTCCACCCAACTTTTCATGTTACTATTTCCTTATATGGGCTAGACCAAAGCTCCTTGAGGCTGTGTGTATATAGTATGTAGTATATAAGTGTATGTCTGTATGGCATATTTAGAAAATATCACAGATGCATATGTATTATATGTATACACACACATATTTACTTATTTATATAAAATAAGTTGCTTAAAGATGTTAAGCAATTGAAGCAACTGGACCAAGGCTACAGTCCTAAGAGGCAGATCCGGATTTGAAGTCAGCTTTGTCTCAAAGCCTGAGCGCTTACTCGTTCCCTCCAGTCCCTCATTCCCCATCACCCTTTGCTCTGCCGCACAACCTTCAGTAGTGCCTGGCAGCACTAGTGTGTCTCAACGTGAGGCCCCAGGGAGCTCACTAGAAATGCTGACATCCAGCCTCCATGCCCAGAGATTCTCGTTCGGTTGATCTTGCTGGGGCACGGATACCTGCATTTTTAAGCTCCCCAGGTGATTTTGATGCACATGAAAATTTGAGAGCTAGTCCAGTCCTTCTCAAATTTTAATGCATAGAAATCACCTCAGGGAATCTTGTTAAGATGCAGATACTGATTCAGTAGGTAGGGACTGAGGCCTAAGATTTTGCATTCCTAACAGACTTCCATGGGCCGTACTTCTGGCGGAAAGAACCCAGTCCAACCCTCTCATTTTACAGATGAGAAGCCTGTGTCCCAGAGTTGTTAAGCGACTCACAGAGTTAATCATTAGACAGCCATTTCCTGAATGCAGTGAGGGAGATACAAGAGTTAAAAATCATTCCCCTTCAATGTATTAATTAAAGTAAGATTATTTATTAAATACCCCTTGTGTGAGAGATGCTGAATTACAAATACTAAAAATGCATGAACCATGCTCTCACATTGCTTATAATCTGGTGGAGGAAGTAAGGTGTTTTCGTACCTGAAGTCAACAGAGGACTGTAGGAGGTGAGGACAGGGCGGGAGACATGGAGATTATCTCCCTCCATTGTGACATCTCACACAAGTGATTTGAACTTTCTGGAACTCCGGCTTTGACTGCATAAAACCAGCAAAGTTTAAAGCCAGAGTCCACAAAGAGCACACAAAGGATTCTACAAAACAGAATACTTTTTTTTTTTTTAAATCAAATGCTGAAAACCGGTAGCCCATGGACTGGATTTTGCCTGTAGGCTTTTTTTTTCTTTTTAGTTTTTAAGAATTAATTATTTTTAAATAATTTTTTAAATGTGAGAATAATTGTAGATCCATAGACAGGTTTCAGAGCTGGAACAGAGAGTTCTTGTGTGCCCCCATGCAGTTTCCCCTGTTTTATATTACCATGGGATGCTAGTCAAAACTAAGAAACTAATATTGGTATGTTACTGTACGTGAAACTCCAGGGTTGTTGTTGTTGCTGTTGTTTTCTTTTACCAGTTTTTCCATTAATGCCCTCCTTTTGATTCAGGATCCAACCCAGCTTCTCTAGTCTCCCCTTGTCCCATCCAGCCCCTCAGGCTTTCCTGTTTTTTCATGACCTTGAGAGTCTTGAGAAATGCTTGTTAGGTATCCGGCAGCATGCCCCCCAGTCTGGGTTTGCGGGTGCATTTTCTCATGATTAGACTGGGGTTATGGGTTTTGGAAAGAATAGGACAGGACTGAGTGGCTGTCACAGACGTGTTTCTCATCTTTCTCCCTATGAGAGGCCAGAACACATCACTGGAATATTTTACTACAAGCCCAAATCAGCATCACTAAAGCTATAAGAGGTCACCTGACCCATCCAGCTGTCTTTAAAAATCTTGAACCAACTTTGAAAACCTGGGGGGATATTTTACATAAAAATTGGGATTTCTGCCTTCTCTTGAAAGCAAGAAGACCTGCCCATGCTGGGCTTGCAGTGGCACCCAGCCAAAACTGGCTAGAGCCCAGTGAGTTGCCCATTTCTATTGGGGTCTACAGTTCCCAGTTCACCATAGTTCCCATATCTCGTATCATGCATATGCCTCTGAGCTCAGCGAATTCCCTGGTATTCCATTGCCACCCCAGCTCCTTCTCGAGGCTGTAGGTTTATTTTTGCAGTATGTATTAACGTAAATGTGCGCAAGACCGGGGAGAGAAGCGGAGGGGCTGCCAAGCTGGGCCAGGTCTTCCTGCAGAGGCACAACCTGCCTCCCGCCATAGAGCAGCGTTTCCCAAAGTGTGGGATCACCAGCATCAGCATCGCCCAGGAATGTGTTCGAAATGCAAATTCTTGGCACCATCCCTATTGAATCAGAAACTCTGGAGGGGGGCCTACAATCTGTGGTTCAGCCGGCCTTGCAGCTGATCCCAGCGCATGCTGAAACTGGAGAAGTGCTTGAGAGACAGGCAGCACTGAGAAGGGGCGAGCCTGGTGGTCCTGGTCTGCCGGGCCACCTGTGCAGTGGTGGTGGGGAGCGGGGATGGGCACCGACTCTTTTACGGGTTCACAAGTCAATGGGATCTGGCGCCAGGGGTCAGTGTGAGTTTACATGCCTCTGGATCCTCAGCATGTGTGGACATAGGCTTTGCTTCCACTATTTCTGCTGCCCTGTGTCAGATTTGGGTAACCACAGCCTGCCTGAGTGGAGGCTCAGGATTCCATGTTTGTCCTCTCCCATGCTTTCTTCATCAGCCACCCCCAATCTCTCTGCACCATCAAAATCTTACCAACTGGGCTGCCTGGGTGGCTCAGTCAGTGAAGTGCCTGCCTTCGGCTCAGGTCATGATCTCAGGGTCCTGGGATTGAGTCCCGTGTTGAGCTCCCTGCTCAGTGGGGAGTCTGCTTCTCCCTCTGCCCCTTGTCGTGTGCTCTTTCTCTCTCTCTCAAGTAGATAAATAAAATCTTTAAAAAAAAATCTCACCAACTAAGAGAAGAGAAGAGAACCATTGTGGCTTCTTCTGACTGGCAGGCGGTGAACCCCTTGGAGTCAGTCCTTTGTCCATGTGGCAAAGTTCTGTGGGTCTGAGTTACAGTGAGAGAGGGTTCTGTCTATAGGATAACATTTTGCCAGACTTAAAGCACTGAAAGCATTTATCGTACACATTGCTATCTTCCTTCTTTGTGTCTAGCTTTAAGGACGTAGCTCAAGTTCTGCCTCCTTCCATCTTCTTCCTCTTAGGACGGTCTCGCCTCTCCCAGTCACAGAATTCCTCAATATTTGCACCGTGTCCATGCTCCTGCCACCCCTATCTCAAGGACTCCTCTGTCATCTGCTCTCCGCTAGCCCCTCCATCTCTACTCATTCCCTAATTCTTGCCCCTCTTCAGGGCTCTGGTTACACTTTACCATTTCCAGAAGTGGAGCCCCGGAGAGTGGGATGGTTTGCTATGATCTGCCAGAATTGCCCAACTTCTCTGACAGGGCTTGTGTCCTATTCATTTCTCCCCAGCACCTGGCACAGTGCCTGGCACTTAGGAGGTGCTCAGTTAACACTTGCTGAAGGAACCAGCTGCCTGCAAACACAGCACACAGCATGGCCTTGTAGTTAAGTACCAACTCTGGAATCAGTCAGCCTGGGTTTGCATCCTGGCTCCACCAAACCGGCTGAGCGCCCTTCAAGAAGCCAGTACACATCTCTGAGCTTCTTATAAAGGGCAGCCTGTCAGTTGTGACCATAAATGTTCTGTGATGACCACATGAGCTAAAATACTTAAAACAGTGCCTGGCACCTGGTAGTGCTCGGTACATATTAGCGGTAATAGTCCCCTGGTGATGATTTACTGAACTGGATTGATAACAATTTCTAGTTAAGATTCTACCTGAACAAATTCCTTTTATTTTTATTTATTTTATTTTTTTTAGAGAGAGGGGGGGAAGGGGCCAGAGGGAATGGGAGAGAAAGAATCTTAAGCAGGCTCCACGCTCAGCATGGTGCCTGACATGGGGCTGCTCTCACAATTCTGAGAGATCATGACCCAAGCTGAAATCAAGAGTCAGATGCCTAACCGACTGGGCCACCCATATGCCCCAAAATTCCTTTTCTTTAAGAAGAAAGATTTGTGAGACTTGAACAAATAAAGGCTTGGAGGGATGCCTACCTGCTTGACAAGAAAGGCTTTGCTGCTCTCTTTAAGTTTCCTTTCCCAGGTAGCAACAATTTGGGACTGATCAGGCTCACAAGCTAGATTTGGGGGAGATGCATCCTGAGAGAGAAACTCAAAGTTCAGAAGCATTTCTGCTGTTTAGAGCAACTCCAGAAGTATTTCTTCCAAGCAGCTTCAAGAAGGCGTTAAATCCACTCACTTGCTATAGACATATGTACATGACTGCAAGCCTATTTGTATCTGGGAGAAAGATTCTGAATGCGATCCAATTCTTGTGCATTTTACCTATTTTATTTTGAGCTGGCTGCCTTCTGCGACAGGGTTGTAATTAATATTGTAGAACAGGAGGCTCATTAAATCGGTCTCATTATGACTGCTCAGGTTCTGGGGCTCGGCTCAAAAGGATTTCCCTATTATCAGCGCCTGACATATATTCCTCATCAAGGAGGCCAATTCTCTTCTGTCGAGGACTGTCTCCCAAATGGAGATGGTATTCATTCTGACTTGTACTATTAGTGTGAAAAATGTAGCCCCTGATGACAGACGCATAGACCTCTGTCATAGGCGGGGCTCCCTCTGCACAGACATGAGGAATATAGGAATTTATAAGACAATATGCTTTCAGTGGCTAGAATGCCCACTGAGTTCATTCTTAGGTCTTTGGCTCAGTGAGAAGTTTTGAAAAGGAAAAGAAGCATCCTAATTATAAACTTGTGGAATCTTCATGTCAGAAGAGGCTTCGGTAGTCATTGAACCTTCTCCCCAACATGTAAGTTCTTTCTCAGCTATCAAGATTTCCGATTCCCTCTTCATATGATTGCTTCCTTTGACAGAGAGCTCCCTACCTCCAGTGTGGCCAACTTAATTTTCAAACAGAGCTAAAGAAAATAATTTGTATTCTTGATTTGAAATTTGTCTCCATCTTACTTCCCCCTTGACCCTAGCTCTGCCGCCCAGTGCCGTACAAAACAAGTTTGGTCCCTCTTCCTCGAGAAAGCTTTCCAAGTGTTCGAGAGAGCTCTCTCCTCCCCTTCTAATCCCCTCTCTTTAAAATTAAATGACTTCTCTTCCCCTGATGCTTGGCCAGATCTGTCTTCCTCCTATTCAGTGATTAAATGTAGAGATAATCTTAAAGCTCTCCAAGGATGTGGCATCCAGAAGGGAACAAACCTTCCGGGTGTGGTCAGTCCACCCAAGTACCCAAGGAGGCAGCTGCCCCAAGAGACAGGATTCCTGGAATTTTCTGTGGAGGACTGTGTTCCAGGGGGCCCTCTTGGAGATGGAAGTGTTGTTCTCTCTCCCCGAGGACCTTTGGTGCAGGTAATTGCCCCTTGCCTCATCCCTACCTGCTCAGGGCATTGTCTTTGGGAGGTAGCTGGTCTGGGCTGACTTCAGCGTCAGGCTGCCTGGATTTGAAGCCCGGCTCTGCTGCTTACCAGCTGGTGTGACACTAGACAAGTTGCCCGACCTCTCTGAGCCTTGGTAGGAATGGTGATAGGGCCTGCTTCATAGCCTGTGAGAATGGATAAGCTCACGTGTGTAAGGGTAGCAGAGCTCCTGAGAAATGCCTGAGGGCTTGTGAGTGATTATCAACAAGAACCAAGCCCTGCTCATCTGCATCTCCTTGCTTCCCGTGTGCTGGGCTTGGAGTCTCTTAATTTTGACATTCTGGGACTAATCGCTATCCTAAGAAGGAGATGGGGTGGGCAATTGACAGTGATTCCAAATAAATTTGTCTTTTGGTTCAGTTCTTCTCCAGAGTCTAGCCCAACACTAACACACACTGAGAGCCTTTCTCACCTAGAACACTTATTATATAAAATCTCATTTTATGAGAAAGAGAGAGAGAATGAACTGGATAACTGGATGTTCTTTCAAATGCTTTAGTTACAATTCTCTCTCTCTCCCCTTCTCTCCTTCCCATCCCTGTCTCCGTCCTTCAAATGAAATCTTACTCAAAACTCAGGTTCTGATGTAAGACAGATAATAGATGAACAGGTCCCTCTGGCAGTTTTAAACTTCTCTCCTTGGCAAAAGCAGCCTCATTGTTTGGGAAACCCCTGGAGGTTGTCTGTGGAATCCTGGCATTCTGAGCTCCACACTTGAAAACTTCTGCGTGAATCATCCAATTTTCTGAAATCTGGCCCCAGTCCTTCTACCTGCCTGATCCCCCTTTCTATAGATTCATATCACCTCTGCGTCAGGTTAGAATACCCCCTGCCCAAACCAGCAAAGTGTACGGCTTCCCCCCACCCAAATTCTGTGAGGACCTTCCCAGCTCCACCCTCCAAATGATTTTTTATTTTATTCTCTTCTGACCTCAACATCCTGGGCCTCCCTGAGAGTTGACAGCCACTCCCCACTCCCATCCTAAAGAAGGACCGCAGGGTTTAGGGGTTCAGTCATGGAGCGGAAGTGGGAGTGAGCAAGAAGTAAGTCAACATCATACTCCATACTCCAAGGGAGAGTTCTGGGAGAGGAGAATGGAGAAGGAGACAGATGTGCCACAGAGCCAGAGTTAGCCATTCAAGCAAAAAATCTCATCGGAGCCCTTATCCTCTTTGACCCTTCTGCAGTTTCCCTCCCTCCCTCCCTTCTTTCCCTTTCATTATGTTGTCCTGTTACTTGACATCATGCACTGTTCCGTGCACAGGGACTTTAGAAAGGAAGACATCAGAGCCCCAGCCCCTGAGGGGCTCACAACCCAATGAGGGAAACTAATGAGTAAACTTTGCTGGCCCCCGGGTGCCCCTGAGAATCACTGATAAGTCCCTCATTTGGCTCAATGTTTCTACCAATGGATCCCTCTTTTCCTAACCTGATTTCCTCTCAGAGCTTAGCTTATGTAATACTGTCTTCTTCAGTTTCCTAGGGCCTGGTAAGTATGAGGGGAAAAAACCCCACATACTCTTCTCATGCAAAGTTTTATATTGCACACCTGTGGCCAGATGAATCTTTATAAAACCCCACCTTTGTCGCAGCATTCCCTTTCCCAAACACTTCCAAGGCAGCGCTACTCCCTAGCTCCTTCTCAGAGCTCCTGGGCGCCCAGTGGGTTCTTCCTCTTCCAAACTGGCCCTGCTTGCAGATGCTGACCATTGGGCAATAAATCCATTCGGCTTCGTGGTGTTGCTTGCATTGTTGTCTCGGTTATCGATGAACTCATTACTTAGTTTCTCGTGGATTTAGGCCATGCCTTCCTAATTACTTTTAAAAAAATGAGAGTCATTATGGAAAAAGCAGGATTTAGACCCATCCTGTGTCTTCCCCTTTCCCAGAAAGGCACCTGGTCTGTGCCCTTCTTACCATTTAAAAAACATACTTTTACATGCAAATGTATTATGTATTCATGGATTATATAGAGTATTATTTTCATTATGTGTGTGTTTGCATAAATGGTATTGTACAATATGCATCATCCTACAGTTGGAGTTTTTCACTCAATATATTTTTGAGATCTATTAACACCGACGTGTACAAATCCTAGTTAGTTCCATTCAATGACTATGTTGTATTCTGTGAAGCCGGTGTGCTGCATTGTATCTGTCCCTTCTCCTCATGATGGATATTTAGGTTGTTTCTAATTTTTTCTTGTTATAAATAATGCTCCAGTGAACATCCCATACATATGCCAAACTACTTTTAAACCCCGTGGGAGACAGGACCGGTGAATTCTAATTTTTGAATCCTCCGTTCCCCTTAGCACAGGGCCCTGCCTGTGGCAGATAATCAATAGATTTATTAATACACACTTTGCACAACATATGTATATGTAAACTAATACCCAAAGTCAGGTTTTGAAGTGATGTTTCAAGTGGAAGTACAAATTCAAAGCTGATAGCGTTCCGGGCAAACAGCGTCCAAGCCGGGTGATGCCCAGAAACAGGGGCTTCTCCTTCTTCTGAGACAGAAGCTTTTAAGGCTCTTTCCTCTGGATACAGAGGTGACTCCTATAGAGACCATAGGGGAAAATCAACAGATTATATCCCCAGAAGGAGACTTGCTAGTGGGCGTATTTAACACCTTCCTGTCCTTCTTCCTCCTCCCACACACCTTTTCTATTTCTTGGAACACCAAATTATCTCAACAAGCCATTGACTCCAACCCCCTCGTGCTAGCGGGTCATGGAACAGGTGGGTCACGGAGCCGGTGGGTCATGGTCTAATGGTAACGAAAGCTTCTGCTTAACCTGAGTACCCCTCAACTGCGACGCAGGCCGAGATCAAGCTGGGAGCCCCGGGAAGCTGAGGTGTTCTCCCTTTTCTTCTGTTCGGTCAATCCAGCAGGTGTTTGTGCAGCCTAGGTGAATCAGAGGTGGGGCTCTCGCCTCAAGCAGCTCGTGTCTACTAGGGAAGGTCAGGCAGGAGAAACCCAAAAAGGAGGCACCAGGAGAAACACCCAGTAACGCAGGGCTGCAGAGAGGAGGGCACGCGGCCTCCCCTGGTTGAAGAAGCTTCATTTGGGAGCTGACCTCAGCCTGGAGGCTGCAGTGGGATTTCAGCCGGCGGGACTGCGAATAGGAGGAAGCCTTGGTGGGCAGTGGCGTGAGGCCCCGTGCGGTGGTAGAGGGATGAAGCTGGCACGTTAGCTACTAGTTGAGTTGTGTTCACCTAGAAGAGCAGGGAGGGAGTCTGGAAGGCAGGCCTGGAGAGGAGCAAGGAGTAGGGGTTGCGTTCCATCCCTGAGTCCCCCCAGCACCGCAGCACTACGAAGACGTTTGCCAAATAAAGGCAGACTTATTCTACCTGATTTATATTTCTTTCTTACTGAGGCTTAACATTTATCAAGGGCACAAATCTTAAGTGTAGGCTCCATGAATGTTGACATATGTAACAAGCTTACTGGTCAAAATGTAGAGCATTTTGAACCCAAGGTCTCCGTGGGGCTCCCTCCCGGACCACACACTGCCTCTGACTTGCATGATCTGGATCAGTTTGGCCTGGTGTTCAATGTCATGTCCCTAGCCTCCTGCAGAGCAGCCCGTGGGGCGCCGTGCAGAACGGTTGAAGAGAGGAAAAGGGGATTGTGGCTGGAGCCCTGGGGGGATGGCAAATGAGGGCTCTGTGCCAGGGTGGGGGCCATGAGGAGGGGACAGGGGCAGCAGCTGCTGAGGATGGCAGGTGGAGGTGACGAGGAGCTCCTCAGGAACAGGTGCGTGAGGCCGGGCTGTTCACGGGTGTGCACTGCCCTGCTGAGCTCTGGCCTGCCCAAAGGCAGCATCCAGTTAGAGAGCCGATGCCTCCCAGCCCACTGGATTCGGAAAAGGTTCTGCAGGGGCCCAGGAGGAAGGAGCTTTCTCTGCTACGGGGGATACTGCAGTCCCTCCGCGCGTCTTCCCTCCAGCTGCCCGCAATGTTGATAATGACACCTCGACCCTTCTGTGGCTATTGGGATGGCCAGAGGTTTCTGGCACAAAGCTGCTGCCACAGGCTCTGGGGGTGGAGGAGTCACATGGGAGTAACAAGAGTAATTCAGAGCGAATCAATAGCACCAGAGTTTGCCTTGTTGGCACAACCGAGTGCTTACCGCCGAAGTGGACATCGGGGGTCTGGCAGTTTGCCTTTCTGGCAGGAAGAAGGCAGTTCCATGAAGCACTTGGGAGGGCCATTCCTAGGGACTGGGGACAAATACTTCCCAGCCCCCGTATTTTCATTTGAACGAGCTCAGGGTCAGGTAGAAACTAGGAGAGTAACAGAATGGCCTTGGGGGAGAAGAGGAGGCCAAGTGCTGCCTGGGTGGGCGGGGGCGGGGGCGGTGAGGAATGTACAAGGAGGGGAGGCCATTGTTAGGGGCCACCGTCCAGCACCTCATCCTGTATTACCCACTGCTACTGATCGTATTGATGAATCCCCAGCCTTCGGGGTTACCAGTGACTCCCTCCACCCTCTATTCCTTCAGGAATGACCACCTGGAGACCCAGGTATAATCATGAAATGAATCCCCCTGAAACTTTCCCATCTTGGAAACAGTTCTGCTGGTTTCTTGCTACTTCTTGCCTCGTTGTGACTTGCTAAGTGTCGAATCTTTAATGGGCTGCATAAACCAGTGTCCTGTGTTGGAACAGGTGTGAGAAGGGAGATTTCAAAAGCAAATAAACACGAAGAAGCCTTTCTTCCCTCATTCATGGGCTGCCAACGTGTGCGGGAGGTGGGGCAGCGGTTGGGGTGGGGAGCTAGTCTTGGAGGTAGCCTGTGAATGAGAGCCCATCAGCCCTCCCCCTCTGGGACACACCTTCCAGCTGGGAAGAGATGTAAATAAATGATTATCAAACACAGTGATAGGGTAAGTACAGCGACACAGGTGCTGTGGGAGCCCAGGAGAGGGAGGGATTCTTTTAGCCTAGGCAGTTGCAGGAGGTGGAGACATTGGGGCTGGGTCCTGCAGGATAAGTTTACCTAAAAAGGCATCCTAGGCAAAAGAAACCGTGTCCACCAAAAGAGCAAGACAGTGTGAGGAATGGAAGCCTCGAGTGGGGGAGGGTGGGGGGAGGAGGAGAAGGGGACACAGGAAAATGAGACTTAGAGAGAGCTGGGAGGAGGCGCTGTGAGGATGTCTGGGGGGGGGTGACTTGAGCTGCCGCGTGCTCAGAAAAGGTGACACTGCAGGCAGTGTGGGTGGGAGATGATAGGATCACTGGGCTTGTCCTGGGCAAAAGTGTGACGTGGTTCACGTTCCCGCCATTCCTCTCTGGACTCCTTCACCCCTTTCGAGTTCCCCTCGCCAGGTGTCTTTATGGCTTTCCTCCTCCCCCTCATAGCAAACCCAAATCACGATGTCTGTTTCTACCAAGTCAGAAGAGGTGATGGATAAGTGCCAGGTGGCAGGAGAGCGGAGCTTTGCCAGCACTTGCCAGCCACGCATCAGGCAGCCGGCGAAGGTGGTTGTGTTCTCACCACTTTCGAGCCTCCTAAGACCTCGGTAACGTTTGGAATTCTCACCCGCATTTCACAGATAGAACTGTGGCTCAGAAAGTTTACGTAACTTGCCCCATTTCACTCAGCCAGGCAGGGGGAACTGTGATTCCGACCCAACGTGTTCTGATTTTGGGGTCCACAGCCTTAACCCCCACACTGAACCCATAGTCTCTGAATGCTTCATTTGCTGGATCACATGTTTGCAGTGACAAAGTCCTTAGTCCTTGGAGCAGTCAGACAGGGAGGGCCACAGGGAAGGAGAGGGAGGGTGGAAAGTCTCAGGAGACAGTCAGTTCCTTGTACGGGGCAGCCCTAAGCATTGTTTAGGGGCCCATAAAAATATTCTGATCTCTTAAAATCAGAAGGAAAAAATGTACTTTTAGGACAAAAATATTTTAACCTGTACTACTGATATATTCATCCTTATAACAATGCAATCATAAAATAGAATTTTAATGTCCTTTTTTTTTTAACGGAAGAAATGATCCTTTGAGGCAAAAGTGCGAAGGGCCCACAAAAGTCATAATGTGGCTCTGGCCTGGCCTTATCCACTTTTCCTTCTGCCTTGTGCCAAATTCATTTAGCACCTGAGTTCTCCCTGCCTCTTACATCTATGCTATCTTCCCTTTCCTTCTGCCAATATTGTAACTCGGGCCATGCTGGGACTGTTGCAGTAGCTTCCTCTCTGGTGACCCTCTCTCTTTTCCCAACCTTTTCCCAACTTTCAGTGCTCTTCAATCTGTTTCTATTTATTTTATAGTTTTATAATATTGTATTTATCCTTGTGGTTGTATATGTGTCGTGTTTGGCCAGAGGGTTTGGAGTCACTTGTGTCCCTTAGAAGTGAGGCCAACCCACAAAAAAAATTTAAATGTTAAAATTGGTAATATATCACATGGGTTTAGCATTTTAACCATCTCTAAGTGTACAATCCAGTGGCGTTAAGTACATTCCCAGTGTCTTTGTACCATCACCACGATCTATTTCCAAAGCATTTTCATCACTTTCATCGCTGGAGACAGGAACTCTGTGACCACCATTAAGCTATAATTCCCCATTACTCGCCCCCCTCCCCGCCAGTCCCTGGTGACTTCTTTGGGTTTTTTTTTTTCCTCTAGATTTATGGAGATATAATTGCCATGCAACATTGTGTAAGTTTAATGTGTACATCATAATGATTTGATATGTATATATTGGGAAATAATTACCACAATAAGATGAGCTAACATCCATCACTTCACACAGTGACAATTGTGTGTGTGTGTGTGTNATGTGTGTGCGTGTGTGTGTGTGTGTGTGTGTGTATGTATGAACTTTCAAGATCTACTCTCTTGGAACTTTAAAATACATGATACAGGATTGTTAATTATGGTCATCATTACTTCCCCAGAATTTATTTATCTTCTAACTGGAAGTTTGTATCCTTTGACTGCCTCCATCCATTCCCCTTCCTCCTCCCCCCGCCCTCCACCCCCAGCAATCACCAGTCTGTTTTCTGTTTCTAGGAGATTGATTTTTTTTAGATTTCGCGGTACTTGAGATCACACGGTATTTGTTTTTCTCTAGTACTTTTGATTCTACTTCCTGTCTTTATGTTGCCTATTTTAGGTACCTCATATAAATGGAATAATGCAATATTTGTCCTTTTGTATCTGGCTTCTTTCACTTCGCACGATGTTTCCAAGGTTCATCTCTGTCTTAGCCTGTGTCAGAACTTCATTCCTTTTTATGGTGGAGGATATTGCTTTGTGCGTATATACCCTATTTTGTTTATCCATTCATCTGTTTATGGACATTTGAGTTATTTCTACCCTTTGCTATTGTGACTAATACTGCTATGAACATCGGTATACAAATAACTGTTTGAGTCCCTCCTTTCAATTTTTTTGGGTCTATACTTAGAAGTAGAATTGATGGGACATATGGTAATTTTATGTTTAATTTTTTGAGGAACTGCCAAGCAGCAAACCACTTTTTCCGTGTGTGATGAACGAAGCTGTCCTCAAGTCCACTCTCCAAAGCCTGGCTCTTGAGATTAAACGACTGTAAACATTTGTCAAAACTCATCAAATTGTGCATTTTTAAATGGTGAATGTTACTCTAAGTGATTATGACTCAATAAACTAGACTTTAAAAACATAACCTCCTTGTATGGGTGGGCAGATTTCTTAGTGGAGGCTTGAGATGGATATAGCAAAGGAGAAACTGTGGGAAAAAAGGGATTTTCTGAATGGGAGGGGAGAAGAAATGAATGGCCAGCCTCGCAGTCTTACGTAGGTAAAGCTAGGTGTGTGTTATAAATGTTAGTGTTGGTGAGCATAGTTTATGCAACTGTTTTTTATTCAGCAACATTCACTTATTATGCATCTGCTGTGTGACAATTTACAGCACATTTGTCTCAAGTTACAAGCACAGAATGAAAGTGTTAATTAAAAATAAAATGTCACTTAAAAAATAAAAAATCTGATATACAAATCAATGGAAAGATACCCTGTTTTCATGGATTGAAAGCCTTAATATTACTAAAATGTCCATACTTACCCAACGTGATCTACAGGTCAGTGCAATCCCTATCCAAATCTCAATGGTGTTTTTTGCAAAAATAGAAAAATCTCTTCTCAAATTCATGTAGAATCTCAAGGAACCCTGAATAGCCAAAACAATCTGGAAAAAGAACAACGAAATTGAAGGTCTCACATTTCCTGATTTCAAAATGTGCTACAAAGCTACAGCAATTAGAATTGTATGGTACTGGCATAAAGACAGACATACCATGAGACAGAATAGAGAGCCCAGAAATAGCTCTCACATATATGGTCAAATGATTTTCAGTAAGGGGACCAAGATCATTTAGTAGAGAAAATACAGTCTTTTCAACAAATGGTGTTGGGGAAAACTGGATATACACCTGCAAAAAAATGAAGCTGGACCTTTATTTTACACCATTTAAAAAATCAACTCAAAGTGGATCAAAGTCCTAAACGTAAGAGCTGCATTAAACTCTCAGAAGAAATCATAAAGGAAAAGTCACTGGATTTGTCAATGACTTCTTAGGCATTGACACAAAAAGCATAGGTTAAAAAAAAATTAGGTAAGTTGGATTTCATCAGAATTAAACAATTTTGTACATCAAAGGACATTATCAACAGAGTGAAAAAGGCAGCCAATAGAATGGGAAAAAATATTTTAAAATCATAGATCTGATAAAAGAGTGATATCCACAATAAGAAAGAATTCTTACACCTCAACAATATTAAGACAAATAACCCAATTTAAAACTAGGCAAAGGGTTCAAATAGACATTTTTCCAGAAAAGATATGCAAAGGGCCAATAAGCACACAAAAAAGTGTTCAATATTACCAGTCATTTGGGAAACACCAATCAAATCAATTCACTCCTATTAGGATGGCTATTATTAAAAAAAATAAAGCCGAAAATAAGTGTTGGAGACGATATGGAGACGTTGAATCTCTTGTACGCTGCTGGTGGGAATGTAAAGTGGTGTGGTCACTACAGAAAATGATGTGGAGAATCTTCAAAACATTAAACGGAATTGCCATAGGATCCAGCAACTCCACTTCGGGATGTACCCTCCAAAGACCTGAAAGCAGGGACTTGGACATATACACTCATGTTCACAGCAGCATCGTTCACAGTAGCCAGGAAGCGGAAGCAACCAAAGTGTCCCTTGACACTTGGGTTATAAATAGACAAACAAGATGTGGTCTATACATACAATGGAGTGTTATTCAACCTTAAAAAGGAAGGAAATTCTGACACATAGATGAAACTAGAACACATTATGCTAAATGAAATAAGACAGATATAAAAGGACAAATACTCTGTGATACCATTACATGACATCCCTGAAGTGAAAATCGCAGAGACCCAAAGTAGAGTGGTGATTGCTAGCCGGGGGTGGGGGGCGCCTGCGGGGGCAGGTGGAATGGGAGTTAGCATTTAATGGGGATGGAGTTTCACTTGGGGAAGATGAGAGAGTTCTAGAGATGTCCAGTAGACGCACAACAATGTGAATGTGCTTAAGGTCACTGAACTATACACTTAAAAATGGTTAAAAGAGTGGGGCGCCTGGGTGGCTTAGTCAGTTAAGTGTCTAACTGTTGATCCCAGCTCAGGTCTTGGTCTCAGGGTTGTGAGTTCAAGATCCACATTAGGCTTATGGAGACTACTTTAAAAAATGGTTAAAATGGTAAATTTCACATTCTGTATATATTACACCACACACACACACACACACACACACACACTCACAGACTGGTAACAGTACTTCTTCACTCCTGCTGGCTTCAGAGATCTTAAGCCTTCAATTTGAACTCTCCAAAATCTGGCTTCCACCCCCTTCCCAGGACTATATTAACTCCGAATGCCCTCTTCCACCCAAAGCTCTGGTCACGTTGTTTAACGGCTGCATTACCGCATTTTCCTGCTCTGTCCTGCTTTACTCTTTCTCATTTCCTAAGCATGCCTGCTTTACCTGGAATGACCTGCCTTCTTCCCATCTCCACCTTCAGATCCCATCCATCATCCAAGAGTCAATGTTAGCCCCCTTCAGGGTTGGGACCTCAGTTCCTCTATTTTAGTACTTTTCACTATGTTTTTTTAGGATTTGTCCCCATTTTTGTCTCCCTCGATACATTTTCAACACTCTGAGTGATAAATATGTTTAAAAGCAGCCACAGAGTTAGCCTGCTGCAGGTAATGAAAAAACGTTTACCAAATGAATGAAGCTTTCTTTCCGAAATGTCCTCCATTGGAAACATAAACTTTTGCTTTTTGATCTCTAAACAAAAATCTCCAAAGAAATTGAAAGACTTTGTAGAGATTTTGCAGATTTGTTCTGTCACTATTTTATGTCCTCGCTGTCACAGGTGAGTGAACTGACATTCAGCAAAAGTAGAAATGATCTACAGACGCGTTTCTGAAGGGTTTTGGGTTTTTTTTCTCAAACTAAGATGGAAGTGTCATGGGATGTAAAGTGTAATGAGCAACTGCTCTGAAAACTGTATTTTGTTTATTCACAACTACTTTAGACGTATTAGGTAAACATCCCTGAAAGCCAGTGCATAATGTGAACAGATGGAGAAGCAGTCATTTCCTTCCTGCTCAGTTTGAAAGTAATGCCCTTGCTCACGCACACGATCAGTTTAATAAATTCAACTGAAGGCAAGAAAGATGTGATTGGAGGGAGCAGGGATATTATGTAATAAATGAGCTGCATATTTAAAGAAACTAGCTCATGGTGAAACAGGCTTTTTATCATCTCATGTGAAACAGGAAGATCTCTTTAATAAGAACATTTTCTAGAAACAAAACTAGGAAAAAAATCTTTTGGAAAAATGAATTAGGAAGTGGCCCTTACTTCCTGGGAAGCAGTGGCTTAGTGGGAAAGGCAGCCCTGATTGGGGGTAACACCTAGTGATGGGCCTAGGTTACCACCTGCTGCTGCTTCATCTGGGATCCGCTGCTGAGTCAGCCTTCCGAGATGTGCTGTTTGAGGATGAACTTGAGTGGTAACAATACTATGGAAGAAAAGACATGAGAAGTTGTGGGAGCCAAAATATGATCTTTTTTAAAAAAATCACTGAAATGTAACATAGATTCAGAAAAGTGCACAAATCACAAGTGTTATGAAATGAACACACCTGTGTGAGCAGCACCCAGCTCAAGAAAGACAACATTACCAGCACCCCTGAAACTCCCTCGTGCCCCCTCCCAATCTCTGCCCCTCCCTCCTCACCAGAGGGAACCTTTCTCCTTGCTTCCAAGATCACATATTCTTTGGCCTGTTTTTGAACTTTACGTAAGTGAAATCATACAGTATGTAAAAAAAAAGATGTTAAAAAATAGAATCACCAAGTTTAATTTGAATAAGAAGGAACATTTAAAAATGTGCCTATCCACTAGTTTGTTTTGAGGGAGGTGAGGAGAAAAAGCGCAGAAAGACGATTACCTACGTCTCTGTGGGTTTGCCAGTGGTAGTATTATTGGGATCCGTTAGTAAGTGCTGGTAATTAGGCCACGCAAGCCACCAAACCTATTCATTTTTTGAGTTGGTGATGAATCATTCACTCCATCCTTGCAGTCTGGCAAGGCAGGATGCAGAAGGCCCATTTGGTCTTAGCATGTGGATGGTAAAACCCGGCGGATTCCTGAGCTCCAAAATAGCGTCCCTCACAAAATGGGCAGTAAGGAACTAATCCAGTTGGATGGATCCACGCAGGGCATTCTTTCAAGTGCACGAAGTCCACGTGGTTACAGAACTAAAAGGCCCCGTGAAGGATGCAGGGCCAATACCCGAGCAAAATGGGGGTCTGTTAGCAAAAATGGGGAAGTGTGGCTGTTGAGGAAACGTCAGAGGTGTCTGCTGTAATGTCATTGTCTTAATCCTGGGACGACAGACAGCTCAGCTCTCAGGGGCCCAAGCGGTGAAAACCCACAAAAGATGTCCTCTGTTTATTTTCATGGGTAGAAAAGAACTCCCCTCCAATATGAGGAGGGGATGTATTCATTTCTTCATTTTTTAGGGCTGCTATGCCAAAATGCCACCAACAGGGTGGCTTCAAACGACAGACGATATTTGTTGTCTCACAGTTTTCTGGAGGCTAGAAGTCGGGGATCAGGGCTCATCTGTTCATGCTCCTTCTCCAGCCTGTAGGGGAGAATCCTTCCTCTCGTCCTCCCGGCTCCTGCTGGTGGCTGTCCTGCCCGGTGCTCCTTGGCTCCTTGGCTTGCAGCCTGTAGCTCCCATGCCACCTCCTCTCATGTGTCTGCTCAGTTTTCTTCTTCTCTTCTAAGGACACCAGTCATATTGAGTTAGGGTCCACCTTATTCCACTATGACCTTATCTGCGCTTGACTACTTACACCTACAATGGTCCTATTTCCAATAAAGTCACATTCTGAAGACCCGGGGGCTAGGACTTCAACAGGAGGTCATGTGAGGCATTTCCTCCTCACAGGCTTTGGGGGATACAGAGCTGGAACTGGAAACTGGCTTTGGATAAATATTTGCTATTAATCTCTAAGCTACAAAGCACCATCCATTACAAGAGGCATAATTAGGAGCAATGAGGAAGAAGCAGGGTAAAACATAGAACTCTAGAGCTTTGGAGGCATCTCAGAGCTGGGTACGAATACAGCTTTGTCATTACTAGTAATGTAACTTTTTAGTGTCCCCTCAGTAAAATCTGAAAAATAGTGACCGTAAATGGATATTAAAAGGGGTGATTTATGTAACGTGCTCAACCCCACCCTTGGCAACTAATAAGCTCTCAACACTGAGAATAGAGTTATGCCTCAGTTTCCTCAAAGGGATAAAAGGTAAGTGGCATCTTTTCTTGTAAGATATTGTTAGCAATTTTGAATAGATGGGACTTTGTTTCTTACCATTTTTTCCAAAATCTCTCTTCATCCTATCATTTTTGAGATGCTTATTATCTTCCCCCCTACAAATGTAACTCTCTTGCCATATTTTTTTTAACTTCAAATTTATCTCCAGCACGTGAATTAGTGTGATATTACCCTGGTTTTTCAAAGTCTTATGGAATTGAAGCCAAGCTGGTAAGTAATATGTTAGGTCCCTAAGGTTGGAGTTAAGCAAACACTGAAATTCCTAAAGAAAATTTTAGGACGTGTTTAAAAAAAAAAAAAGCAGAGCAAAACTTACATTCTAAAGTGTGCATTGAATCCATGTTATAGTTTGGAATCTAATTGTAGTAGTTACCATTTATTGACCAGTTACCACGTGCCAAATGTAATGCTAAAGATTGTATATATTTTAGTTCATTTATTTGTCACAACAACTCCATGAGCTGGGTACTGCTATGAGCCCCATTTTGCAAATGAGAAACTGAAGCACAGAGAGGTTAGAGAACATGTCTGGAGCCACACAGCCAGTGGAGTGGTAATCCTAGCCAAGGCAGTCTGACTTTGGGGCCCATGTGAGTAAGCACTGTGCATCCCAGCATTTAGGCAGGAAAGCTCACGGTGAGTGTACTGGGATCTGGGATCTGGGCCCAGGACAACACCCAGCCGGGTCTGTGGTCTGCTCATCTGTGTGCAGTGTGATTCCCCAAGCTTAGTTAACCTCCCCCAGTTTGAAGTTCACATTCCACCCATTTTCAGCCTCATGGTGCCTGGCTCAGGTTCTTTCTCTCTCCCTCCAGCTATGCGGTTGCAGGTTACTTGCTAAATTGAGCAGAGCCAATAATCTGCATAAGTAAGATCAGTCTTAGTAATTACAAATGAACTAGAGCACAGTGTGGCCGATGGAATGATCCAACTGTCCACGATTATTGCCAATAAGTGAGTGAATAAATACATCCCATAGACATCTATAAATATCCACTAAGTGCCAGTTATCGTGCCTGGTAAGGGGCTGTAAATATAAATAAGACAGAGTCTCTGAAATCTAGGAACTCATAATGCAGTGGGGGAGACAGAGAAGTAAGTAAGCAAAGAAAGCACAAGGAAATGACAGGCCTTAGTAGAAGTTTGGATAAAAGACCATGGAAGTGGGTGCCTGAGTGGCTCAGTTGGTTAAGCCCTTGGCTCAGGTCATGGTCCTAGAGACCCAGGATCGAGTCCTGCGTTGGGCTCCTTGCTCGTCAGGGAGTCTGCTTCGCCCTCTGATCCTCTCTCTCTCTCTCATTCTCTCTCTCTCTCAAATAAATAAATAAAATCTTAAAAAAAAAAAAAGACCGTGGAAGTAGGGAGACTGGAAACCACGTTTCAGCTATGTTTTGCAGAGTGCAGAAATGTACACCAGGCCGAACAGGCCTACCAGGCAGAGAAGAGAATGATGTGTTTCTCAGATGGCATCCCTGAGCTACAATGGGGTTCCTAGGCCCCACTCCAGACTTCTGAATCTGCATTCTTTTGGGGGGGGGGGTTCGGAGAATCACTATTTGAAAGGAGGCTAGCATTTGTGAATTGCAGTGTTCTCGTGCGCAAATCAAGGGCTCTGGCAGTGGGTGTCCTGTGCAGGATTGGGATGGAGAAGGTAGAGTGTTTGGAATAGAGACCTCAGAGAGAGAATGGCAAGAAATGGCCCCTTAAGGGTAGGTTGGGGCTGATTTTGCAAATCCCTAAGTAAAGGTGTTGGACTTTATCTTGCCAGCAATGGGGGCCCAGGGAAAATGCTGAAGCAAAGGTAGGACATGATCAGAGCCTTGATTTGGAATGGGTGGGTGAGGAAAACCCAGGAAGAGTGATTAGCATACTTGTAGGGTGGTGCTTTATTATCCCTTATAAAGGTGATAGAAGCACATTGTAGAGAACAGAAAAAAGATGAAATTTCCCCATGACTTACCAGCATATTCAGTGTGTTTCACATAGTCAACGACCGAGAAACATTTGCAGGATGAATGGCTTGTTTGTTAATGCCACCAAGTGTCAGCCCTGTGCTGATGTTTTCCCTAAATTATCTCACGTAATCCTCACAACAACATGGTGAGATAGCTATAACATTTTACAATGGGAGAAACCAAACTCCTTAGAGAAGTTAAGCAACTTGCCCAAGGTCACAAAACTACTAAGTTGCAGAGTTGAGCTGCAAACACAGACAATCTGATGTCAGAGTTCATGCACTTGGCCATCACGTGCACCTGCCCGCCGGAAACGAGAACATTTCCCTGCAGTCTTATAGGCATATAGTTTTACATATTTATCATGATCATCCATTAAATTTTGTATCTCATTTTACCCAAAACATACCGCCGTGTCATAAAGTGTTTTCATAACTCTAATTTTAACGGATACGTGGTCATCCACTGAGTGGATATAGACCACTGCTTGTGTTCACTATCTTCATTGTTGGTACTGTGGTCCTTCCTCAGTTTTCACTAGTACATGTAATAAAGTAACAAATGTTTTCATGTGTGCAATATTTGCATATAGAGTTATTTCCATAGCCCGAGTTTCTAGAAAAAGGATTACCATTGGATCAAAGGCCTCATGGCAATTGTGAACCCTTGATTGGCATTGCCAGATTGTGTGTTGGACATGTTTTACCGGTTCACGTGGTCACTCTACAGTCATTATAGTCATCATATAGCCACACGTAAAGCATAAGAATATCAACAGCAACCCACCCTCACTTGTGTTGAGCATTATTTTTAAAAAAATCCCTCCTATTTTAAAGGATGTGTCATTTTAACCTGCATTCATTTGATTTTTAGTGGGGCTGCATATTTCCCATACTCTATTGATTAATTGCATTTCCTCCTTTATGAGTTATCTGCTTGTCCACTTCACCTAGTTCTCTTCTGGAGAGTTTTTAGGAGTCGTTTTCCAGGTAGACTATCGACACTGGGGGAATTGGGATGAAGGGCTGAGTAAGAGAGAAAAGTCAGGACTTGAGAAAACCTTCAGCACTGATTGCTAAAATGGCCACACACTGTCTTAAGATCAGAACCGACCCAACTACAGTATCTGGGATGATAATAAAGTAACCCCTCTTTCTTCATTACAAATTGTGCTTCACAAATTAACTGGTACACAAAAAGACTTAAACCCAGGGTGTTAATTTTCTTCTAAAGAAAGACAGTGTTGGTGAGCGTGTGCAAGATTTCTACTGAAAGACCTGAAGTACAGAATCGATACACAATAATGCCACAGTTTGGGGAAGAAAGCATAAGCTGTGTTTCCCTAAAAATCATCTGCCCGCCACAGGTGTACTGATCTAGGTGGCACCTGGATGAATACTGTTTAAGAGTTATCTACTTATTTTGATGTGTGTCAGAAAAAAACATAACCTGCTCATCAATCTGTGATGTGTATGATTGCACAGACATGACTGTGCAAAGATACACGTAAAGAATGGCACAAAATATATTTTTTAAAGATTTTATTTATTTATTTGACAGAGATAGAGACAGCCAGCGAGAGAGGGAACACAGCAGGGGGAGTGGGAGAGGAAGAAGCAGGCTCATAGTGGAGGAGCCTGATGTGGGGCCCGATCCCATAACGCCAGGATCACGCCCTGAGCCGAAGGCAGATGCTTAACCACTGTGCCACCCAGGCGCCCCTATACAAAATATTTTTTAAAAGCATGAATCATTTGAAAGAAGAAACTAATTGTGCAGGTGGTGGTCCTTGGCCAGGACAAAAGGCACACTGTCGGCATGCTCAGCATGCTCGCAGTTGACGTCTTGGAAACGCGGCTTTACTTTACCATCATCAGTACACCTGTCTCGAGTGCTCACTGTGTCCTTGGTGCTGTGCTCAATACCCAAGGAACGTGCCACTGCTTCTGAGAGTTCACAGTTAAGACAAGAGAAGACATGTGAGCTGGGACGTGTGGAAGTCTGGGCACACACCAAACAGCCAGAAATCACAGACAATAGTGAAGAGTTAGAGTGAAACCTGACAGCAGAGCCCACAGGCTGGCATATTACAGGGATCTTTCTGCCCGTTTTCCCTCACGGTGTTCTTGCCAGGCAAGGTGAAACTAAATCTTTCCTCCCTTCTTTCTCTCCTTCCATTTGTTCCTTCTTATTCTCTCACCATACGTCTCTAATTTCAGATTTGTATTTCATGCCCCCAGATTGGCTGCCCCCAAAATGAGGCATCCAGGATTATCTAGGTGTGTGCCACAGGGCATCAGACAGGGAAATGATGTCTGTGCACCTGGTATGACAGCCTCAACTGGTAAATCAAGTCTCTGTTCTTCTCACCCTGATGATTTCCTTTTTAAAATTCATTTTGGAAGAAATTGTGTAACATTTATTTTCCACCCTGGGCTTCTAATTCACCTGGCTTTGAGTAACAACCGGCCACCTTGAGAACTGAGCCCTGATGACTGTGGGGATGGTGGAAGGGCAAAGATTTCTGGGTGGCAGTTCACCAGTTATAATAAAAAACATGACCTTGGGAGGGTTGTAGTGATGCTTGGAGGACCTGTGAGATGTGTTGTCAGCATCCCAAGGAGGTGTGGGCACCTGCCATGAGCAAGCTGGCATGTAAAGTGCTCTGGGAATAAAAGAGAGGCACAAAAGCCTGTGCCCTCAAGGACCATGCACAAAGACGGGCTGGAGAAATAGTGATTTCTATGAGGATAATGACCCTCAACAAGGGAGTGTGCAATAAATGCACAGGAGATACACAGAGGAAAGATCATCTCCAACATAGGAGATCTGTGAAGAAGAGAAGTTTGAGTTTTCCCAATCTCTGGTCTGACTGACTTACTGAATCAACAAATTGGTTTTAAGGGATATTTGGGTAGGATTTCAACAGACATAGGTAGGAAATGGGGGCCTATGTTTAGAAGGGGGTAGATAGCACGGGGAGGGAAAAAGCCAAGATGCACAGAATGGAAAACACACATTTTATATGGGAGACAAGAGGTCCTCGGGTACATGAGTAGACAAGATTATGGTAGAAGGATTATTTAGGGAGCTAGTGGGTGGGAAGACTGGAAGGTAGATTAAAAGACCCATCTCAAGGGTGATGGGGAGACATCGACATTTTGTAAGAATAGTGAGAGTGACGTACATTTGTTCTTTGGGAATATTATTGTGGTAGCCGGACAGAGCACGGGCTGGAGGAGGAAGAAACCAGAGCTAGGAAACCCATTGGACAGCTAGTGCCATAGTCAGGTAAGCGCTCATGGGGGCCAGATTCAGGGCTGTGGTGATGAGAATGGGAGAGAGTCAAAGGATGCAAGAGCCATTTTGGAAATAAATCGCCATAGCCTGGCGACTAGTTGGATAGAGAAGGTGAGAGAGAATTGGAAGGTGGCCTTAATATGGAGGCTGGAAGAGAGTAGAAGGGCCACCAGTTGAGGTGGAATTGCTGGTTTATGGGGAATATTTGGGAGTCCCCTTCATCTACGCATGGGTTTCAGCAAAACAGGGCCTATTCTTGATGGAACCATCCATCACTGGCTGTGCCTGGAGGAACAGGGATGCTAATGTTTAATAGCAGACAGAGTCAAAATTTTTGGGTGATGAGAATAAACTTACAGATAGTAGGGAGGAGGTCTTGGGAAAATGGTTAAAATAGCACATCATAGGTATCATTCTTGTGACTTGAGAAATTAGTATCTTCAACACTTATATCCTTGTGCCCAGAGCCCTCTGATTTCAGATTATCTTCTTGGACCTGTACACCAATAGTCAAAATGTGCCAGTCCTAATGCCTTTTGTCTCAGTGACTTGGTCTCTATTAGGTGGCAGTTAGCTAGGCAATTCATTCATTCATTCAACAAATAGTGAATGTCTACCATGACCAGGCACTGTTCTAGACATTTTACTGCTGAGATTATAGCAGCAAACAAAACAGACAACATCCTTATTCTTGTGGACCAGCCTTCTAGTGGGGGTAGCAGACGATGAATAAAACAAACAAAGAAATGTATTAAATTGTGGTAAATGCTATGGAGAAAAACAAAGAAAGGAAAGAGGCTTGGAACTGTTGGGATGGGAAAACTGCTGTTTTAAATAGGGTGGTTAGGCTAGCCTCCTGACAAAAGGCCATTTGAGTAAAGATTGTCGGAGAGGAGACGGTGAGCCATGTGCATATCCAGGCAAGGACATTCCAGTTGGAGGGAAAAGGAAATGCAAAAACCCAGAGTTGGATGCATGCCTTGAGTGTTTGAATAGTAGTAAGGAGGCCAGGAGGGACGGACCCGAATGAAGGAGAGAGGGTGTGCAGCAGGATATGTGGAAAGTAATTAGCTGGGATCTTCTGGAGATGATGCCTGAATCCTACAGAATGGCCCTAAAAATGGGAATTGAGTCATTGGGAAGGAGATGTACTTGGCCATCTTTTACTTATGGGTGGAACTTTGCTCTGCAAAGAACCAAGTAAATGCCCAGTCACAGGAAGGAAGAAAGAGGTTTTTCGTCAGAAAGCACCAAAGCTCTTGTTCCATTTGGTAGAGGCGACACCCATGAAGGAGTGCCCCACACCCCCCCACCCCTTGTACTATTGTGGCTGGCAGGAGGCCTGGGTCTTCCCAGCAGTCTTTGCAAGGCTGATACACGTCAATATTACTCAAAATGGATAGATCCCAAAAAATAAAAATAAGTTACACTAAAAAAAGTATCCATGATCCTTGTTTAATTCTTTGCATCAGAGGTTGTGTTTAGTTTACAGTTCACTTTTTTTTTTTTTTTACTATATAACACACTGCAAGGTGGGGCTGGAAAGAAGAAAACCACGTAGGCTAAAGTCCCCCAAATTCTATACTTAAACTCCATCTCCATGGCAGCATGACAGCCTCTGACCATGTGGAACCGTCACAGTTTTGAAGAACAGCTTTAGAGTTGTAATTCTTCACTTATCTAAAAGCTGCATTTGCTTAATGAAGAGGCTTATTATATCTTCCCTACAGCTATTGACCATCAAATTGGGGAGGGGGATGTTTTCCTTTATTTCTCTGAATTGGGCAACTCACTGCTTTCATTCTGGCTGGGAGCCTAAACCCTTGCAAGGGCAGAGACAAACACAAGAAGGGGGAGGGGGTGGAATGGGACAGAAGGCCTTACCCATGGTGGAGTCACATGAACTTGTAGATCAAAAGAGCAGTCCTGGCTTTAAAAGACTGTGGCACTATTCATGAACCCGGTGACTGCCCAAGAAGGAACACAACTGCTTGTTGTCACCAAAGATAAAACGCTGCAGCTGGGTCCCCAGCCCCCACCCTCAATCCAACTTAGATCCCCCCCATGAGGAAGGTGGAGGCTTTGACTCTACTTGGTCTCATTAATTGCTGATAAAGGACAGACTCATAAAACAGGGCCCACGAAAGGAAGTTGACAAAGAGGGGCACTCTAGTTTCCTTTTAGAGAATGCTTTCAGACCTTGTCATTCTCTTACTTTTATACCATTTCTTGGTGATGAGCTGTCCTTGCCCTTCATGTTAATGCAAATGAATTTAATCAGATAATGTTAAGTCCTCCAACAGACTCCAGAATCTCTACTCCAGCAATTCCTAAAATGTGTCTGTTCCACGGAATCCTAATTCCACATATGTCAATAGATATTACGTGGGGGAGAAAAGGAGTGGTTCCTTAATCAAGAGAATGTTGGGAAATGCTACATTTAAACAATAGTGAACAGGTTTTCATTACTACAGGACACCCCTGAACTGCTAACATTCCTGCATAGCAAGTAGGAGATATCACACCCATTTCCCACACTTGGGTCACCCAACCCATTTTCATGGGAAGCCCAGGGAGATTACAAGACTCATCCTTTGTCAGAACTAGAACCAGAAGCCAAATAACTTTGCCTCTCCAGCTTTTTCCATTTGCCTGGAGAAATACAGAGCATAAAAAAACTAGAAAACAGAGGTGTTCATGAACCATTATGGCAAAGGAAAGAGTAAATGTCAGACCCAAAATGTTGAGAGGTCAGTCTTATGTCAGTCTGTAAGTGAAAGATGCCAAAGGCAGGGTGTGAGGAAAAGACCAAAAGCCATGGTACAGGGACAAATAAGGCTGCCGAAGACAAATGTTGTTCATTTATTCCGGAATTCCTTGCTGAATGTCTATAATATGCTAGGCGCCATTCCAGACATTGGGAATACAGAGGTGAACGAAGGTGGATCTGTTAAAGGCTGTTCCTGGGGCATGCTCACGTGGAGCTCTACCTGAACGGTGTTCCTGATGCACTCCAGTCCCCTTAGAGCTAGCCCTTCTCGTCACACCAGATAAGGTCTAGTTGCTCCAGGGTACAGAAGAGTGCCTGCTTGCAAATCCAACTTTTGAACTTCAACTTATCCCAATCACCAGGTGCAAGACACAAGCAGGTCTACAGTTTGAATCATCGGTTTGATGCTTTGATTATTACTATGGAGGCAGAACAGGAAAAGTTTGGATGGTCCTTCAGGACTTGGCTAAAGTGACCCCAGTGGGGCATGAAACATGTGTTTCCATGATGCTGGGAGCAAGTGGCAGAGAGCCCTAGGATGAAGGGGAGGGGTCATGGAGAAGAATCTTTGCTACTTTCTCTTGTACTTCAGTAAATCTGAAAGGTAAGGAAATGACAACTCCAATGATGACGACCCACTCAAGGTACAGATCAGAATTCATCAGGTCAGGGAGTTAGAGCTTGTGAAATCCTTAGAATAAAGAATTCCCTGAGTGAGCTAAGACACTCCAAGTCAAAGTACAGTGGGTCCATTCTGATCATCTCTAGGTTCAAGAGACCCTCCAGATAATGCTTACAGACCATACACATTTAGCTTAGTGGTCAGGAGTTCCTTTTCATTGAACCAGCTGGATTTTTAAAATTAAGAGATACCACAAGAAGACAATGTAGCCTTGTGGTTTTCTTGGCACTAAAATGCATGAGTGGCCATATTGGAACATTTATTTCTTCCATCGATGGATGGTTAGGGGTGGGACTTGGTATAGGTTTATATTTTAGATTCTCCCACCTACTCCAACGGTTACAAACTCAACTGCCTACGGAGTCCAGGTAGATCATATAAATGCAGTAAGTGACCTAAGGTAATATAATGGAGAGAGGTGGGGAATGTGTCAAACGAGGGAGCAAACGCCCTGTCCAAAGGAGGGCATCTGCCGCTCACCTCCAGCTGATTGTTGGCAGTGTGATTGCAGGGTTCCTTCTTTTTTTTTTTAATAATTTTTTATTATGTTATGTTAGTCACCATACAGTATATCCTTAGTTTTTGATGTAGTGTTCCATGATTCATTATTTGCGTATAACACCCAGTGCACCATGCAATATGTGCCCTCCTTAATACCCATCACCGGCCTATCCCAGGTTCCTTCTAATTTTTCAAGAGAAGCTACAATTCAAATTTTTTTATTTGTGTGAAATTTTTCAATTTGTAATTGTTGGCAATGAAATTCAAATTTGAAATAGCACACAAGACAACACTGTGCTGCAAAACCAAACACATCCAGAGGCTGGAGGGAGTTCATAGGCCACCCCTTTCTAATCCCTGTGAATTCTAACTAATTCTACTGGGAATTCCTTGAGCAAAAGAAACGTGTCTTCTCCATCTCGGCTGGGTAAAAGCTAAGTGGCTGTGATCTTGCTGGAGCACAGGCCATGAAAGCAACAGGCAGAGAGAGGCACATGATAAAGCTGGGGGGGGTCCCTGGAGGAGAGTGGGAGAGACCCCAGTCCCCACTATGGAACGGAGCTGGCAAAACTGAGTGGCTAGTGGAGGCCGCAGTTAGGGCTTGCTATGACCAGGCTATGTGGTGTCAGAGGTACGTTTAGAGAGTCAGGCCTGCACCTTGCTGCTAAGACTTAGGGACGCTTGACTCTGGTGCTCAAGGCAGAGGTCAAAGTCGTTCCTGTCTTCACATTCTGAAGTTTCTTTTCCCAGATAATACACAGGCTCTTTCTGATGCTATCTGTACTGTTCTCTTATTCTGAACCAAAACTAGAAACCAACGACGTCTTCCCATGGAATTTATTTACATGAAAAGTGTTACAAAATATAAGCCTTACATTATATTTCACTGTACATGTTTATGAATATTTATTCTGAATATAAAAGAATAAAATTAGACAGAGAAATATAAAATTTGGTAAAAATATGTATGATAAAACCCATAGAATTGTATAATACAAGGAACAAACCCTGGAGTATAAATTTTAGTTAACAATAATGCATCAATTTTGACTCATCGATTGTAACAAATGTACCACAGTAATGCAAAGCGTTCATAATAGGAGAAACTATGAACAAGTGAGAAAGAGTATTCAAGGACTCTCTATATCTGTTCAAATTTATGTAAACCTAAAACTTTGGAAAAAATAAAGCCTATTAGTTAAAAAATAAAGTAACATTGTTGTATTGGGAAAAAAGTACAAAGAACATTTTTTTTCAGTGAATTATAATTTGGGAAGTTAAAACATATATATGTTATAATTTAATACAATGTTTGCTTTTTTACTTTTGTCATTTATCTAGTAATGATGCTGATAGCAAATTATTTTATTTGCATTTTTCTGAAGACCTCAGCTTGTTCAGTAATTGTGCATTTTGCCTAATTTTCTCGAATATCTCTAACTGAGAATTAATTTAATTTGAATTGCTAAGAGAGAGTCTGTGGGTTCAGTGCTCACCTAAGATGTTTCATGATCTCCAAAATGGTTATCTGCTGAAATTTGCCTCTCCACCATGGGGGAACCCAGGAGAGAGGATGAATTTTTGCTTTGAAAATAAGACTAGGGGCGCCTGGGTGGCACAGCGGTTAAGCATCTGCCTTCAGCTCAGGGCGTGATCCCGGCATTATGGGATCGAGCCCCACGTCAGGCTCCTCCGCTATGAGCCTGCTTCTTCCTCTCCCACTCCCCCTGTTTGTGTTTCCTCTCTCGCTGGCTGTCTCTATCTCTGTAGAATAAATAAATAAAATCTTTAAAAAAAAAAGAAAGAAAAAAGAAAATAAGACTAAAATACTAATATACACAGGACAAAAACAACCTTCCAGCATATTCAGTTGTTTCTCATTTGCAGATACTTTCTCCTTGCCCGTTAGGCTAGCAAGTTCTCGTTAAGCTATAATTTAAGGACATGGTGTTCATTAAAAAGATCATTGCATGATAAAGAAGGAACAGCACTTTGAAAGGAATTTATGACTTCTCTGGATGGTTTTATTTATAATTTCTCCCCCAGCTGCATCCAGTATTGATGATAGCCCCTATTTAGACTTAAACTTTCTCAAAGTTTTGTGATTTGGACAGTTTCTACATAACTCATCTGTTAGCAGCAGATAAACCAGAGTGAAAATTGCTGCTAGTGATATTCTTTGACAATTTCCTTAGTTAGAAATGAAAGTGAAAACTCAGAATTATTTATGACTTTTGCATACTGCTGGAAAAGTCTAGTCTTCAAGTGATATGTTTTGCCCCTTCTTTTAGAAAGAACATTGTGTAAAATGTTTTGAACTAATGGTTTGAATTAGAATCTTTTTTTTTTTACTTTTCTTAAATTCACAAGCTCTTTGAAACATTTTTAGTCTTAAGAAAAGGCATCTGTCTCAGATATCTTGGACTTAATATAATACTATTTGTACCACACTTGGAGTAAGTCATCAAATTGTAGTAGTGACTATTCATATCAGATGAATACAAAAATATTTTTACAAGAACAACTTTCCTCCAAGACTGGAAAATCATCAGATGTGTTATTCATAGAGTCAATATGAGTCTACCGTTAGAATCAATCCTCATCAATGTTTTGATGAAGTTAGTCATCAGTTTCTAGAAAAAAATCTCTTTGAACTGGTAGAGTTTTCCATCTCTGCAGTTAATAGTAATGTTATCAGCTGACTTGCTAATCATCTTATCGACCAGTGTACTGCACTCAAGAGCAGAGAAAGTATAACCATTTAGATGGTCACTTGTCGCACCTGGCAGGACATCAAGTTCAAGAGCTTTTACGTTATCTCCAGGAATTTCATTAAAATAACTTACTAATATAGGGACAACTTTTTGATTTTTGTGGTTATCTGAAGCTGTCATACTGCTGAGACATAAAGGTTTTACCCAGTTCGTGTTGGTAAAACTTTTGAGGTACTGGAGCGATTTCTTTCTTTTCTTTTCTTTTTTTACAGTATAACTTTGGTTTGTGCTGATGGAAATTTAGGTTCAAATACCATGGAACTTAGCTCAGAAGAGTCGTCTCAAGATCTGAAGCCATGATTGTGCTCTGTGGCATTATATGGAATTACCGTTTCTTTTCTGAGCATCTTTTTTGGGCTATTTCCTCACTGAATCATGGAAGCTCCAGATCTGACAGATAATGCCCATTTCCTTACATTGAAAATGCAAAAAGAGAACAGAGTGGGCCTCAGCATTTATCTCACTACCACCTGAGAGGCAAAATTCTACTCGTGGATTGACGTTTTATTTTATATAAGAGTATTTCTTTTGCAAACTTCATTAAACATTTTCTTTCCTTCCTGATCCCCACCCTTGTAATCGTTTTGATACTAAAATAAAACTGTTTAAATAATTTTAAGCACACCTCAAATATCTCTGAACTACAGCTAACAGCATTAGCCCCTGTAATTATCATCCCCTATCACACACATCTGCTTTGCCTGACACTTACAAATACGTACGTAGCTTCAGGTTTGCGTGACATGGGTTCATTCCCATCTCAGTGTTCACAGGAACCAGCTTCTCCCTCTCTGCTCCTCTTTCTCCCTCAACAACCTAAGGCTGGCTTTCTTTCCCTTAGAGATGTCTTGCCCTTGGCCTCTTCGTCTCCACCCCTCACTTCAGGGTGCCCGTGGACCCAACCATAAGCCCTTATGAGACATTTCCAAGTTATTGTAATAAATTATTCAGCTTAGGATGCTTCACCTTTTGTAGTTCTCAATCTTATATTTCTTAGTCCTTTAAAATGGACTTGATTTGATTCTTTCAGTTACTATCTCCTAAGATCTTGGAAGTTTGGGAACAGTTTTATATTTATGCAAAAAAAACAGAACTGAAACAAAATATTTGAAATAAGTTTCATATCAAAAGTCAACCTCTTCTGAAGCTTATGTATCTTGGCTCAGTCGTGTCCCCTCCACCCTGTCCCCCACCCCCATCCTTCTATCCCATTATCCTGTATGATGCTCTTCATTGCACTTGTTATATAAATGTATTCTACATGTCTATGGGTTTTGTGTGTAAATGTTTTAGGACCATGATTCTTCTTCCTTTAGAAGCAGGGGCTTTGTTTTGCTGACAACTGCTCCCCAGTTCATAGAACAGTGTTGGCACATGCTCAGTACAGATTGATTAAGGGAGAGAAATAAACCCAACAGCCAGTGATGGTCGGTCCCCATCTCTGGAACTAGACCACCCACCACGGACCCTTGGTCGGAGACATCAAGTTTTCTTAGGCCCTCTTAAGGGTCGCACCGCCTCTGGGTGCTAATACTTTTTGAAAAGGGTTGCCTCCTGATTCCTATAGGAATTCCTATAGGAAAACAGAATGCTTTGACAGGTCGATTATACATATTTTTACAAATGATTAAAGAATGATTAAAAGAAGCCCCACAGAGATTAGATAAGGTAACTGAGGTCATTTAGAGACCAAAGGCCAAGCAGAGGCTTCACCGTAAAAGAGAACTGAATAATTTTCAGTGCACGCATTAGTATGTTGCATAAACAGAGCTGCATAAAGTAACATTTTTTTAAAACTAAGAAGGTTGAATAGGAACAGCTTGTTTTTCTTAGGAATTTATTAACTACAGAATTATGTTACATAGGCATGGATTTTTAATTCCACACTCTTTCAATAAGTATTTTATAGCAGCTGCTATATCCTGGTCTATTGAGAATATCTGCCTCTGGAAATCTAAAATATCAACATGTGAGTTTTTTTTTTTTTATCTAGAGTCACAGCATTGTTGAGTGTTGTACAGGGAGGTAACACAAAGATTGTCTAATAATCAGCCCATGGGAGAGTAAGAAGACTCTTCCAAAGGGACTGAATTCAAATCTTCTTCTGGGTAATCTTTATTTGTCCCTCAAGAGTCCTTGCTCTCCTTTTCCACCCTGTTCTGTGAGCTATACGGATCAAGCCCTCTTTCTTTCTGGCTTCCCCTTGTAGTCACTGAGTGGGAGTCAAGGGTAAAGAGATTGGAGGATGAAGGAGGGCAAGCCTGGAGTGTTTATTCCCTCAACAAGCTCCTTACCAGACACATTGGCTAGAGTTCCATTCGTACACCTAAGGCCACAGCTCCTGTTGGCTGACTTCTCTCCAATTCTAGGAACCATTTCCTCCCCTTGTCCCTTTAGACCCAGGGCTGATAAGCCTTCCAGTTGTGGCCAGCCTCAGAGTACTTTATCAGACATTGCTGGCTACGCTTAACCCTTTGCTGTACGATTTCCTTCTCTTGACTAGTCAATGAATATGTCATGGGTTTCTTACCCAGACTCTGGCCACACACATTTGAATCTGGGTCTTCTGACTCCTGCTCAGGGCTCTTTCCTTTATGCTCCCATTTCATAAGCTGCTTTGGAAATACACATGACTCTCTACCTGCTCAGATTATATGGAAATATTTTCAAATACTTTGACGAAGTACTAGAAACAGAATCTAAAAGTATGAGTAATGAGGACCACAGAAAGGGGAAAGGCTGACTCTACGGAGGTTCTGCAGGAAATCTTGCAAAGGTGAAATTTGACTGGGGCAGAAAGTGGAACTGCCTAGAGAAGTAGGAGGGCGACGTGGTTCCTGTGTGGTTAGGAGAAGTGGGGTTACAGCTCCCAGTCCTGCAACAGCTGAAGTTAACCCACGCTGGCTGTGTGTTTTTCATTTAGCACAGCCCTGAGACGTAAGCAGATACCTTAGTTGTGCTCAGCTAAAGAAGCAGCACATCTTTCCAACGCTAGGCGGGAACACTGGCAGCATTGACACCTTGAGAGGGAGTCTGCTGGCCGCCAGTGGGGTGTCTAATTGAGATATTTTCAAGAGTTGAGTTGATCACAGTAGAGTTTTTACCTTATGTCCTGATGCCACTGGAATATTATCTTTGCATATTGGCGTTCAACCTTCACTCACTCTCATTTGCTCCTTGTTCTTTGTGAAAATGGAGCATGAGAAAAGCTAGGAAAATGTGGAGGGAAGTTTCTATTCCTTAGCAATAAAAATAACTTTGTTCTAGTCTTGACCCTGTCACTAACTTTGTGTGACCTCTTTCAAGTCTCTGGGGCTCAGGTTCTCCAGAGTAAAATGAAAACACTAGTTAGATGTTGGACATCACTTCCACTTCTCAGATTCTGTGATCCTCTTAAGAATGGGACTAAACCAAAGCATCTTCCGTCTCGAGCTCCCTGCCTGTTTGACAAAACAGTTTGTGCATTCAAGGAGGCACTGCGATGTTATGTCTAGGAATTTAGACTCTGGAGTCAGCCTGCCTGGGTTCCAAATGCAGCTCTGGGTCTTGGAATCTGTTTCATAGAGAAAGAAATAAGGTCCCGGGACCTCCAGCCCTCCTGGATCCCTACAGCTCATGTCTGATCCAGAGACCACACTTTCCTGGAGATCATCTTTCTGTGCTGTCTCTCTGGAGATGTGTCATATAGGAAACAGAAGGCAGTTGGTGGAATCTTCCACCTTTGATTGTACTGTTGGGAGGGCCAAGAGAATCCTTCTGAGTCTGGCTGGATTGTCCAGGTCATGTTTCCATTCTACTTGACTCCAACTGTCAACATGTGTGAAAAAACAATCAATTCAATGCTTTTACAAAAAATCTGTCCAAGGTCAAATAATTGTTTTGGCTAACTACTCCCTCCCCTCATTAACCAGCTGCTTTGACGCCATATGGATTCAACCTATGGAAAACTCAGTTTCAACAGTCACTTTCTGCAAAGACCACTTAAATCAAGTGCCTTCATTTCTTTTCTGCCTGGCAAACTTTGCCTCATTAAAGCGTAGCTCAAATAGCACCTTCTCTGGGAAGCGTTTGTTGACAACACTTCTTCCTCTGGTAGAACTAATTCACATCCCCTCTCTCCTCTGTGCTTCTCAGGTGCTGTGCGCCCATCTCTGTCCTCACATTTGTCACCTTGTAGAAAGTTACTTGCATCTGTGAGGAGTTCCCGAGGGCCAGAGGAGCTTCACGTGTACCTCAGCCTAGCCGTAACAGCTTAGCGAGGACTCCTTAAGAAAGGAGGACAAGAGGAGGAGACAGGGAAAGAAGGAAAGAGGAAAAAACTTATGGAACATTTTGGAAAATGTATGAGCAGCTTTGATAATGAAGTAAGAAGAAACCCACTGGACAGAGTAGTGCTGAACGGTGTGTTTTCTCTTGCTCCCCATACGTGACTCCTTTATGGCTTGTCTTTGGGTGTCTGAAGTTGTTCACTAGGAGAGGCAGAGATTCTGAGGGAAAAAAATGCAATGACTTTAACTTTGTCAGATACCTACAAGAGATGGTTTTCTGTTCTGACAGAACCTACCTCCACACTTCCCCAGAGAATAAAGGCATAAAAGAATCACTGCCTTCAGAATTGCTTTTTCTCTGGGATGAGGAGTTGTCTGAAATCTCAGGCTAGGCATAATTGATAACACTTGCCTGGGGAGAACAATCTGGTCTGAGAATTAGATGGCATGGGATTAACCAGGGAGTAGTGCCGAAAAATTAGGATATTATCTCTGCTGGAAGTCTGTCCCCATCTAGCCTGCTGGTCAATAGGTATCTCAGTTTAAGTGTTAACACATTTTTGGCCCGAGCAACCTTCAAAGATCTCAAAAACCTTCAAAAATTCCGGTCCTCATCTTCTTGATGGATAAGGCAGAGTCTTCACAGATCCTCTACTGTCAGAAGGTGGAAAATGTAGCCAACGATTTGTTTTGGCCTTATTGTACTAACCTATTTATTAAGCTTTTCACTAGTGTGACTGAAATGGTTGGTGGTTTTGGCATTGATAACATTGGGGTCACTGCCCATAAGATGAGGTGCATTTGTGTTGTCTGTCCACTAGGGGACTGTTTACCATGAAGTGTTCTCAGAGAATATTAGAATCTTAGTTCTCAATCCTAGATTTAGAACTGGACAGTTATTCCACCTAGATTTCTATACGGCATAAGAATAAAGCCAGGCAAGGTGTCCCTGTATTTTGATCACTGATGGGAAAATGTGACTTTATTTTAATCTAGTCTTGGAATATATAAATATCCAGTTTAGGCAAAACACAATTAATTCTATCAAAAAATTTTTATTAAGCATCTCCTATGTTCCAGGTACAGTTCTAGGTGTTTGAAGGACATGAGTGAAGCAAACAAAGATCTTTGCCTTCATGATGCTTACATTCTACTCGAGAAGAAGACAGGCAGTAGACAATATACATAGTAAGTAAGTAAATAACCTAATAGGTTAGAAGATGACAGGTGCTGTAGAAAAAAGGAAAAGTAAATCATAGCAAGGATGGTATAATAAAGGGGCAGGGACTAGGAAGTTGGCAGTGTGTGCTCAGGATGGTCTCACTGAGATAGTGATATTTAAGCAAAGATGTGAAAGAGGTTAGGGAGTTAGCCAAGGAGATACTTAGGAAAAGAGCATTCCAGGAAGAGAGAACAGTTAGTATAAGGGTCTGTGGGAATGTGCCAGTCTTGTTTGAGAAACACCAAGGAGCCCAGGGTGGCTGGAGCAGAGTGAGTGGCAGGGGAATGGGGAGAAGTAGGAGGCAGGAGAAAGAAGGTCATGGGGGTTTGGAAGGCTTTTACTCTGAGAGATAAGGGGAGCCATCGCAGGGTTTTGCATAAACACATGACAAAATTCTGCGTATGTTTTAAAGGGATTACTTTGTTTTTATTTTCTCTTATTTTATTTTTTTAATTTAAATTTTGTTAGTGAACATACAGGGTAATATTGGTTTTTGGAGTAGAATTCAGTGATTCGTCACTGATATACAACACCCAGTGCTCATCAAGACAAGTGTCCTCTTTAATACCTGTCCCCCACCCACCTCCCTCCACCAACCCTCAGTTTGTTCTCTATTGTTAAGAGTCACTTATGGCTTGTTTCCCTCTCTCCTTTTTTTCTTTGCCCCTTCCCGTATGTTGATGTGTTTTCTTTCTTAAATTCCGCATATGAGTGAGATCATATGGTATTGTCTTTCTCTAACTGACTTATTTCACTTAGCATTATACTCTTCAGCTTGATCCACATCATTGCAAATGGCAAGATTCATTTTTTTGATGGCTGATTAATATTCCGTTGTATATATATAACACATCTTCTTTTTTTTAAAGATTTTATTTATTTATTTATTTGACAGAGAGAGACAGCCAGCTAGAAAGGGAACACAAGCAGGGAGAGTGGGAGAGGAAGAAGCAGGCCCCCAGTGGAGAAGCCTGATGTGGGGCTCCATCCCAGATCACCGGGATCACGCCCTGAGCCGAAGGCAGACGCCTAACGACTGAGCCACCCAGGTGCCCCATAAGTAACACATCTTCTTGATCCAGTCATCAGTCAATGGACATTTGTGGTCTCTCCATAGTTTGGCTATTGTTGATAATGCTGCTCTAAACATCGGGATGCATATGCCCCTTCGAATCTGTATGTTTGTATCCTTTGGGTAAATACCTAGTAGTGCAATTGCTGGATCATTGAGTAGATCTATTTTTTTTTAAGATTTTACTTATTTATTTGAAAGAGAGAGAGAGAGAATGAGTGTGTGTGGCGGGGAGGGGGGGCAGAAGGAGACGGAGAAGCAGACTTCCCACTGAGCAGGGAGCCCTATGGCAGGGGGTGGGGGTTTGGGGTCCTCAATCTCAGGACCCTGAGATCATGACCTGAGCTGAAGGCAGATGCTCAACTGACTGAGCCACCCAGGGGCCCCTAGGGTGGTTCTATTTTTAACTTTTTGAGGAACCTCCAAACTGTTCTCCAGAGTGGCTGTACCAGTTTGCATTCCCACCAACAGTGCAAGAGGGTTTCCTAAAGGGATTACTTTGATCTCGGTGTTGTGAATGGACAATGTTCCAGACAAACCTAGGCTGCATAGCAAATTCGATCAGGTGAAATCTGATAATAGGACATTTCCGCAAGAAGATTCACAAGGTACCAACATTCAAAAAAGGATTTCGATTCTATTTCCAGAATGTCACTCTAGGCGTGCTGCTATGAGCCTGATTGAAATAACCATTGTATCCACATTTGTAATAGACAAGACCATTCCTCCAGGCTCTTTTAGATTTCATGTTCTTTTTCATCCACTACATTAAAATTTAAAAAGCTACCATCTTACACAAAATCCTATGCTAGTCAAAAAGTACAAAAGTCAAGGGTACAAAGGTGTTCAAGATGTGGTCTCTGTCCTCTCCTCTAGTTCCCAAGAGAAAATTTAGATCCTTGATCTCAAGGTGCTATATATCTCTGATATATGTCAGATGCTTACTTCTTTTTTTCCTTAAAAGATTTTATTTATTTATTTATTTATTTATTTATTTATTTATTTATTAGAAAGAGAGGAGGAGCAGAGGGAGAGGGACAAGCAGACTCTGAGCCCAGCACAGAGTCTGACTTAGGGCTCAAATCACAGGACCCTGAGATCATGACCTGAGCTGAGATCAAGAGTTGGAAGCTTAACCAGCTGAGTCACCCAGGTTCCCCAGATGCTTATTTCTTTTCTTGAAATAATCAATGTTTTTTTGTTGTTGTTGTTGAGGCTCCTTGCTTGGAATAATTTTCCTGATCCCAGTGTGATAAGCAGATGAATTCTAATTCAAAATTGTACTGATTTCTATAAAGTGCTGGATTCCCAACCCATCATTCTCCAAGGGGATTGTGTGGCTATAGGGGACAGGGTAGAAAATGATGACATCTAAATAGAAAATTTAAGTTTCTTAATCCATTATCTTTACACCAAAATAGCAAAGTCAAATCTGAGAGTGATACATAGTGCTCAGAGCATTCAATAGACATAGCTGGGGACATGGAGAGCTAAGAATTTTTGTTGGGTTGGTATAACTCACCTTAACAAGCAAGAGAAACAGATGGTGTATTAGTTTGCTAGGGCTGCCATAACAAAGCACCAGAGACTGGGTGGTTAAAACAATAGAAATGCATTTTCTCACAGTTCTGGAGGTTGGAAGCCCAAGATCAAAGTTGGTGGTTTTCATTTCTTTGGTTATCTTCTGCCCCGTGTCCTCACCTGGCCTTTCTTCTACACATACAGATGTCTCTCTGTGTCCAAATGTCTTCTTCTCAAAAGGACACCAGTCAGATTGGATTGGGGCCCACCCTAATGGCCTCTTTTTAACTTAATTACCTCTATCTCCAAGTACAGCCACATTCTGAAGGACTGAGGGTGAGGACTTCAACATATGAGTTTTGGGGGTAGGCGTAGAGATACAATTCAGCTCATAACCGGTGGGATAGTCTCAGCATTAAAGTCTAGAGAAGCGCATTGGGACATTTAGGCATTTCCGCAAGGGTAGCATTTATGCTTTGGAGCTGACTTTCTTTGAAAAATATGAAACCCACTATAGACAGAACCCAGGTCTGAGTTAGGTTTCCAACAGAAGGAGTGACATTGTGTATCATTTCATTCAAGCCTTTTGGGTGGAGAGTGTGCCTAGCACTCACTTCCATGGGAGACTGAGCCAATCAGGGCCTTAGTGGGTTCTCTAATTAACAGACTGAACAAAAAGCAAGTAGGAAAACTGACTGAATGACCGATGGTTCTCTGGTCAGTGTATGGTATTTCTGAAAGGGTCTCACTAGGTAAGCATTGTTCTTGTTTTTTTCATGATGATTCTGAAATGATCTCAGAAATCAGGCAAGAAAAGAGGACATTCCTGATTAGATGCTCTGTGGTCGCTAGTGTGTAGGAATTCTGATTTAGAGTTTGGGCACGGTCTGACAGACAGGACTGTGGGAGGGATGGGTCTGTACTTAGAACGCCACATTCCCATTTTTTTTCATTAAGCTGGCTGGACATATTCTCATGAATACTAGGCAAATGCTCGGTAATTCTTTGACCTCAACTTGTTCTGCAAGCAACTAATATCTCCTAAGTCGTAGAATCCTCAGTTTGGAGTTACTGTAGGAGCCATCACAGTAATTTGAAAGGAACTAAGGTTATTGTATTAAACAGAGATGATGAGTAAGTTATCTGGAGAAGGCTGGTTGTCCAAATGTCTCCACTGAGGGACACAACCTTGGTGGATCTGCCAGAGTCCAGGGTTTGGTCTCCAGATTTTAAGGTATTAAGACTCCTAACTTGTCATCATATTGAAAGACAGATGATTTGTTTTAGAGGAAAAGTTGTTAATAACTGAATCAATGCAACTGTGTATAGATCTCATGAAAAATCAACTATTAAGAGGACTAGACACTCCTGTCTTCTGAAAAGTCCATTTGGTTTCTGTAACCTCCATGGGAAACTATTTTATAATTGGAAGGTTGCTTGGTGAGTCACAGATCTAAACAAAAGGAGTTACTTATATGATTCAAATGTTTAAATGCAGGGATGAAAGATAGATTTCATTTCATGAGCAACTCTTATTGATTGTTAAGGGCTGTCTGGTGTGCTGCGAAGTATGAGGCCACTTTTAGACCTGGTGGGAAAGCGACAGTTGATTAGCAATGTCTGCCATGGAAACAGGAACAGAAGTAAGTGACATGTGTGCTCTACTGAGCCATTCCCTACTGTAAAGCCATCACAGATAGCCTTATAAGTTCATAGACACACAGACACGTGCACACACACACACACACACACACACACACATATACGCATATTAGGACGGGGTGCTCAGGAACCCTGCACACTGCTTGGCTGGCACGCACCAACATCCATTTTCAGTGCTTCCATGCGCAATGGGTCTTTCTGACTAACCCATCCTTCCTGTGGATATGTTCAGTCAGGTCAAACTTAAATGCTGCCGTGAGCCAGGGTCTTTGAGACGACTGCCTGATCATTTTAGGCTGACTTATCTTTTCGCTCCCAGAGGATAATCTTATTGATCGGATTTGGACACCTCTCTGCAGCCCCTGTATGAGGAAAAGAATAATCTACTTTAGCGATTTTCATACTTTAGGTGAACTCTTTTTTCCCAAACTAAAGCTTACCTGTAACTGGAATATATCAAACAAATAAGAACAACAGGCCAGCCTCTGGAAGTCTCAATCCTCACTGTTTGGCAGACACCATTTTCCTGTGTGGAGAAGCCTGGAAACACATTTGCAGTGAGCCCTGGGGATGCATGGAGTTCTATTTGAAAAGCACTTCTCTAGTTTAATTTCTTCAGTCCAGATGGGAGAGAAGGCAGGCATTGGAAAGTAAAATGGCTTACTCGGGATCCTACAGACAGATGAGGCCGTACTGGCATGAGGAACTCCCATCTCCCATCTCCTGACTCCTGATCTGGTGTTCTTTCCACAAGCCTAGGGCTTGTGGGTCTGAGGAAGATTCTGTCAACATCCCAGTGGCCCAGCCTCGTCTAAATTGTAAATCTTCAAGGGAAGGAGTGGCTGCAGGCCCACCTGAGGGGACAGGCCTCGGACCCCATAGAGAAATATGTCTGCTTTGTCTCTCTTCCATTTCACAAGTGAAACCTGACAGCATAGATTAGAAAAATAATAAAAGGGCATCTCATCTGTGTTCCTTATTTATTACACATTATCCAGGTATCTGGTTGCAAAACCTGCACTCCTACTCCTCTCTCACTGTTAACAACGTTTGAAGCAGAACACACTGACCTGCTTCATCAGATAACATCGGCATTTCAGTGAGTGCTCCCTTTCCAGGTGACTTCCACCTTCCCTCTTGGTTGTCCCTCTCCTCATTCCCCCCAAAAATTCAATGGGGGGACACTTTGATTAACAGCAAAGCATGCCTCCTTTACTTGATATGACTGCTCCTATATGTAGTCAAGAAAAAAATAAAGGATAAACTGCACCCCTTTAAAGAAAATAGACAGACTACCCAGATTGCAGGGTCAGACAAGGAGTGTGGAGGAATGTGACCCAGTTAACAAAGGGGGGTGGATACCTCCTTCCTCCTTCTCTGGTCCTGCTTACTGTCCCCTCCCCAGCCTGTGGAGGACACTAAACCTGGGTGAGAAAGCAGCTCTTCTTTAGTCTTTGTCAGAGAGAGAGAGACAAGAGGAATGGAAGAAGGAAAGGAGTAAGGAAAAGAGAAGAGAAGGGAAGAGTAGGGACAGGAAGGGAAGGGAAGAGAAGCTGAGGTGGAGAAAACAGGAAGAGGGATGGAGATGAGTGACAAAGAAAGGAGGGGAAGAGCCAGAAAGTGAGACAACAAGGAAAGAAGGAGAAAAAGATGGAGGAGGAAGTGAAGGAGGAGGAGGAGGAGGAGGAGAAGGAGATGGAGCTGTTTTTACAGTATATAAAGTAAAGACCCAGTCAAACAGTCCCAGCCTGAGTTGCCTCCTAGAGGCTCATGGGGTGGAAAGATTGGACCCCATGGGGGGTAATACAGGTTCTAGTCTCACCTCCACCACCTACTCTGTATCACCCAGAGCAATCCTCCTCTCCTCTCTGAGTTTCAGTTTCCTTAACATTCAGTGAAAAGGATATGTGCAAAGCCCTGAGTGTCTCCCCACCCATCCCCACCAACCCCAACCATTGCCATTGCCCTGGGGCAATCTTGAGTCTGTGCTGAGGAGTCAGACACCAGGAGGAGAACAGAGCCCTTTGTGGCCAGCCGGGGACCGACAACTTGAAAGGCGATGGGGGCAGAAGAATTGAAGCATTTTTGTTGTGGAGGAAAGCGTGGGCTGCCGGCAGGGAGCCAGAAACCACTGACATCACCATAATACTTGGAACAAGCCTCTGAGAGGTGGGTGGGAGCCTCAGGGAGTGGGCAGAGTTACCTGGTGAAGGGATGGAGGGCCTGAGTCTGGCCCAAGAGGAGCAAGGACACTGGAGAGAGAAAGGCTCATGGGTTCTCGCAGTTTCAGGAGACTGGCAGCCATGAATCCAAAGATAGGAGGAAGGCGAATAGAATTTGGGAAATCATTTATCTTCTTAGTCCCTTGGTTTGGGTCTTGGAATAGAAGGAAGGGGAAGATGGGCATGACCATCTTGAAGCAAAACTCCATACACCTTCATTTCTGGGCCTTACGTTGGAAACACTCAACACAGCAGTTGTTGATGTTCACTTTCTCCCTTTGGTCCCCAGAACCTGCCCAACAGGGAATGGAACTGGAGGCCACCTCTGTGATAGGGTGTAGGGGTGCCAGGAGTTACTTCTTTGCCCTCAGATGTGGCCTCTGCTAAAATGCCACCGTGCTTGTAATCTCCACTAGTATTAAGCCCCCTTTTTGGAGTAAGCATTGCCCTCTTCCCACAGACCTCTTATAAAAATATTTCATTCTTCCTTGGGGATTTGCAAGTACTGACATCTTAGTACAAGCTTATCAACTCTGTGGCATGTGCTCCACCACTCCCTTCCAGGGTTAGACTGTTAGGAGAGAATTGTTCAGGATACTACTGATGGAGGCACTGGGATAAAGGGAAAACAGGTCAGGAGCTCATTCCTTTGCCCCAAGGAAGCTGCTTATGGGACACCAGGAGATGCCTTACTCTTCAGGATAGCCTTTGCAAAGTCCTTAAAAGTCCACACCCCTCTTCTGCAACCTCCTTAGTGATGGGAACCTCATTACCTCATGAGACAGCTCATTTCATTGTTGAATGACCTAAGTGGTTAGAAAGTGGTCAGCTCACACTAGGTTGAAATCTCTCTGCTTGACAAGTCCACCCATTAGTGCTGGTTCACAGAGCATGTCTGCTTCCTCTTCCGCCATGTCAGCCTTTCAAGTTGTTTAAGATGGCTATCATGCGCTCCTGGGTTTTCTCTTCTCTAAGCTAAATATATCAGTTTTTCAACTCTGCCTCATGTGACATGGCATTAGAGCTTTCATCATTCTGAGTAACCCCCAGATTATCAGTGACTGTGTTATGACCAGTGCTTCACAGTGAAAAATACCTAGTCTGACTTGTACAAGTCTATGGGATACATGCTTATTGAACTGAGTTCATTATTTGATCCTGTGACCTGGAAATTATCCTTCTATTTATGTAACCAAAGAGTTGGTTTTTCAAAGATGCTGCTTCACCTTGCCTTGTGTTAAGCTCATAGTCAGCTAAGACCCTTAGACTGTTCTACATAAGTTACTACCCATCCTATGTTCAACTGGTAGGAATTTGTAAAACTGGTTGCCACTGTTGCTAAACAGGAATGTGCATTGACTCTCTATTTGTGTGTGGTCCTGTGCCGGGCACTGGACCAGAGAGATAAGGCCTTTAGAGAATTATAATTTGAAACTTATTTATTCAACACTTACTTATTGTTTAGTACTGTCTTTTCAGTGGGCAATTTGTCAGCATCCAAATTTTATACGTTCTTAGCATTTGTCCAACTTTCTACCCTCATTTTCCAGACCAGATTGCTCATATGATGAACATAAAGATATTTATAGAAGGATGTTAATTGCAGCATTAATTTTAGTTATGAAAAAATAAGCAAACTAAATTTGCAAGAGGAATGGTAAATTTAGTATAGGACCAGCAGAAGTGGAATGTCATGAAGGAGTTAAAATCAATGAGTTGGATCTGTATGTAACAACGTGGGAAGGTCTTCAAGATACAGTGTAAAGTGAAAAACGCAAGTCATAGCAGAGTAGGTATACTTTAATCTCATTTATGTTTTAATGAACTAAAGTATATTCAAAAGTATATGCATATATATATTTAAATATAAATAAGAGTTTGAAATATGTACAGTCAACTATTAATGCAAGTTTCCTATTAGAAGGAATTAGAAAGAGGAGGGTAGGTGGGCATAGGTGGTGTTTGGATTCTTGCAAGCATGTATTCATTTATCACTTGTGTGGCTTTTTTTTTTTTTAAGGTTTCTAGAAGACAGAGGAAAATATACCCCAAGCAAATATTGGGAAAGACAAAGAATTCAAAACTGGAGAAGGTGCTATCTCTTTCCCTCAAAACAAGATAAACTCCAGTAGGAGGAATAAGGAAATATATGGATTATGACAGGATGATGCCATGGAAGGTGTTGAGGAATCCAGATGAAGGAGAGATTCCCACTGCCTGGAGAGAGGAGAAAATGCCAGGAGGTAGAGCCTACAGGATGGCAGGATTTGACAGGGGATGGCATTGAGGGGCTTTTGTAGGAAGGTGAGAAGGTTGCACCAACTCTGGGTAGGACATTTAGTCTAGTGTGTTGGAAGTGTAGGGTTTGTTTGAAGCACAGTAGCAAAAACTCTAGAAGGGTAAGTTGGGTTAGAGCTCCAGTAGTCTTTTTTGTTCTTCTCTTGGTAGCCCATGCGGAATACCCCTGAGTGGGGCCTTAGGTAGATTAATGCGAATCTGATAAGGTCAGGAGGTTGAGGGACAGTGAGACTGGAGGCTGAGAGGCCATTTAGGAAACCATTGCTGTATATCAGCACTTTTCCATGCTTTGTTCAAAGTTAGTAGTGTTTTCCCCATGTACCTCCCTACATAAGTTCAGCAGCTAAGTAATCTTGGAAAACTTGCCCATTAAATCTCTTCTTGAAGATCTGCAATACTCTTAACATAATACAGGCCTTGAGAAGTCCTGCGATAAAAATGTATTTAATTATTTCTCAAATTTATTTGAACCCAGAACATTCAGTTTGTGGCCTGCATGTTTCACAGTGGCATTCTGAACAACAGCAAGCTCTTTGGAAATCTTACAGCAGAATCATAGAAGTCTGAATAGGGGTGGGAGTAGAACAATGGGGAAAACAGGATGGCTGCGACCATCCTGGGGGAGGGAGTTTTGAAAGGGCTTGCCATGTTGTTTGGATGTGGGGTCGAGAGAGAGAGAGAGAGAGAGAGAGAAAGAGAGAGAGAGAGATGTGTAAAAGATTCTGAGACTTCCTTACTTCTGCTGTGGTTCTTCATACCAAAAATTGTAAGCATCAGATCTAGCCCTCTGAATAGTTGGTCACACACACGAAGCCATTCCTATTCAATGGCCCAGCATAAATTGCTGGCCTGAGAAAAAAATCAGTTTCCCCCATGCCCCACCCCTCATGAAAATATTCAGTTTAAAATGGGATGTAATGTTATCAACAGAGAGAAAAGACAATCCATGAAGTGGGAGAACATTTTGCAAATAATGTATCTGACAAGGAATTAATATCTAGAATATATAAAGAATGCCTACAACTCAACACACACATACATAAACATGGGTAAAGGAGTAAAATAGATATTTTTCTGAAGAAGAAATGTGACCAATGACCAATAAGTACATGAAAAGACGCTCCATCATTGATCGTCAGGGAAATGCAAATCAAAACCACAGGAGATAACACCTCACACCCATCATCATGGCTATTATCAAGAAACCAAAACCAGAAAGGGTGGTGAGTAGGTGAAGAAATTGGAAGCCTTGTGCCCTGTTGATGGGAGTGTGAAACGGTGCAGCCACTATGGAAAATGGTATGGAAGTTTCTCAAAAAATTAAACATAGAATTACCATATGATTCAGTAATTCTACTTTTGGATACATATCCCAAACGATTGAAAGGGGGGACTCAGATATTTGAACATCAATGTTCATAACAACATTATTCACAAGAGCCAAGAGGTGGAAACAAACACTTGGGTTATAAATGGGTGAACAATGTGGTATATACATACAAAGGAATGTTATTCAGCTTTTAAAAGGAAGGAAATTCTGACACATGCTACAACATGGATAAAGACATTAGAAGACCTTGGGATAAGTGAAATAAGCCAGTCACAAAAAGACAAATACTGTATGAGGTACCACTTACGTGAAGTACCTATAGTAGTCAAATTCATGGTGACAGAAAGTAGAATGGTTGCCAGGGCTTGGGGGAGGGGAACAGGGAGTTATTGTTTAATGGGTTCAGAGTTTCAAGAAGTTTCGAGAAGGAAAGAGTCTGGAGTTGGCTGCCGGTGATGGTTGCACAACAGTGTGAATGTACTTCATGCCACTAAACTGTACACTTGAAAATGGTTATGATGGTTGATTTATATTATGTGTTTATTTTACCACAAGTAAAAAAACCCAACAGGATATAGCATTTTGGTTCGTGTAGTCAGAAAGATGCTAAACCTCTTCAACAGATTATTTTATTTTTTCTACAAGTTACAAGTGGTCTGGGGTTTCAAAACCTACATATATAAAACATTATCACCTATAGAAAATTTAGAAAATACAAATGCAACATATTATCCACTGTAGAAGATATGGAAAATACAAAAGTACAGAAAGAAAATAACATCACCCACCTCCTATCTGGAAATACCAAGTTATCTGGAGTAGCATTTTGATGGATCTCCTTTAAGTCTTTTTTTCTGGGGTATCTCTGTGAATTCTTGGCCCTCTCTCTCTCTCTTGCTCTCACCCAGGGTACTAGAGGCATGATAACCACTGCATAAGATAGCTACTTTTGGCAGGGCCTAGTCCGATCTGTGGCCGAGGTAGCTGGTTATGTCAGCCATCGAATAAGTAGCAACCAGAGATTGCTTCTTTCATGAGGTGGATGTATGGAGACTTCATTGATCATCTGACCAGTCTGATGTATAAACATAATGGGATTTAGAAGGGATTTGTCATAACAGGAATTAATTAGACTACTGGTTCCCAAGGCACTCGGGAACTTCCCTTGTCTTAGTGCTCATTAAACTTTATTGTAATGAGTGGTTTGATGTCTATTTCCCACTAGAATATAAGTAGGATCTTTGCCTGTTCACTATTGTCGTCCGTTGCTGAGAAGTATCTGGATCGTAGAAGTGCTCAATAAATATTGGTTGAATGAATGAATGAATAATGGACACTCATAATGACATTCAGTTTTGTAGGAGAATAAAGGGGAAGCTGCACAGAGTATTACTTAAGAGCATTGTTTCTGGACTCAGACGACTCACGTTTGAATCCAACGTGTGTCATGTTGAGCAGGTTACTTAACTTCTGGAAGCTTTTTCTCCTCTGTAATATGGGGATAAAAATAGTATCTATTTCATAAAGTTAGTGTGAGAATTAATTGAAATAACCCATTGTAAATCATTTAGAATGAACCTGCAACATAGTAATCCCCGAATAAATGTCACTTATCATATTTAGCTTTCAGTTTGATAGTTTCACAAGCATTTCCTAGGTCATTAAATATTGCTGAAACAACGTGTTTTTAGTGGGTATGTACTAGTCCATATTGGAACTTATCACAATTTATGGACACTTACGTTTAGAATCTCTCTATTTTAAATAATTCTTGGGTGAGCATTCTTGTAATAGAGTCGTGGGAGCTCCGGCTCCGGTGCCAGACTGCCTGGGTTCCTATACTGGCTCTGTGACAAGCTCTGTGACCTTGGATGCTAAGTACCTCTATGCCTTAGTTTCTTCCTGGTGAGGTGGCGACACTAATAATCTGTAGGAGAGTTGGGAGGGATTAAGTGGGTTAATATATGTAGGTTGCTTATAATGATGTCTGGTAGAATTAAATGCTTTATAAATGTTTGCTATTACATTTTATTGCTCATCTTTTTTTTTTTATTTTGAGAGAGAGCGAGCAAGGGAGAGAGAGAAGGAGTGTGGGAGGGACACAGGGAGAGGGGGAGAGAGAATCTCGAGCAGGCTCCATGCTGAGCCAGGAGCCCGACACAGGGTTCGATCTCTCAACACCCTCAACCCTGAGATCATGACCAAAGCTGAAGTCAAGAGTTGGACGCTTTACGAGCTGAGCCTCCCAGGTGCCCCATTAATTTTTCATCTTGAACTTTCTTGGTTAACTCTTTAGACAACTGAAAACTTTGTTGAATTTGTGAGGGAAAACGGCATCTTTTTACTTTTGTTCAGTAGGGTAATATTCTCGATAGGAGCCCCTAACCTAAGTGCACGGTTTTGTGTTGGAGAAAACAGGGCATCATTAACTATTCGAGCTTGTGTTAACTTGTGACCCTTCAACAGTTTATTAACTGTGTTCAATTTAATATCTTAAAAGTGTTTTTAGATCCTTGATGGTTTATAATTTGAAAAGAGTAGCTAATATTAATTCCTAAATATGATCCTCCATTACTGTTTATCATTTTATATCTTATACAATAATTCCTTGGTTGTATTCCTAGACAAAGACTATTTGATATATAAATTTACATTTAATTTAATAATGCCATCCTAAGGCTATATCCGTGCCTTGGATATTAGTAATGATGATTGTATATTTATATGATTTATAAATAAATAACATTTATTTGTTAGTATGGACTTACAAATGTTTAAATAATAGAAGTGTTTGATTAAAAAAAAAAAGATTGAAGAGCACTGGCCTACAGATTAAAGTTTAGATCCTTTAGGATGAAGTGAAAGACTGGTCAGTCCTGCTTCAACTTTCTTTCCCTTCATCTTCAAGCCCCCCATCCTGCATTCTAAGCACCCCTGCCACCACACCAAAACACCTGCCGCTCGTCCGCTGCTGGCTTGGTTCAAGTCCTTGTCTTAGGGCGGGTCTAGCTTCACACGTTTCTTTACACCATAACCTCAGACGGTGAGTCAACAATTTTTTTTTAATGCAGATGATATAAAATGGTAGTGAAGGGCCTGCCTCAGCCCTTGGTCTTCAGCACTGAGCCTGTTCCCCTTCCCCATATTTAATCCTTTTTATTCCCAGAAGCCGAGGTTCAGCAGCCACTTCACTGTGTTGGCCAGAAAGCCCAACAGAGTTAGTCTTAGGATTTATATTTTTATTTATGCAAAATGACACAAGTTTCTGTTTTGCAGTAGTAATATGAAAGTTCTCTTTTAAAATAAATTTATTAATGAAAATAAATCACTTACATAAAAGTANGGAAAAATAGGGCAGAATGCCATAAAAATGGCTGGCCAAAAAAAAAAAAAAATCACTGCCCACACTGAGATTCCATAATTCAAATGTTACTGGCAGAACAGGGACTAGAAGCTGGATCTTCTAATGGTCCAGGTCCTTATACTGGGCTTTCTTTTTTTTTTTTTTTTGGCAGAGTAACGTGTATAGATTTTAATGTCTGTCACTGTTTGGCAGCAGGACACAGCTTTGGAGCATCACGTGTCCAGTGACGCTGAGGTAGAGAACATGGAAGCCACTGGTTTGAGGGACACGGAAATTAGAGACCTTCCCTGAGGCCTGCTTGTAGGCACCACAGCAGCTTGGACTAGGCAAGGACAGCCATCCCATGTGGTACTAGGGGGACGGGGTGTTACTGATGCTTGGTGTTAAGGATGGGGAATCCTGGATCCCCTTCCTGGCACAACGTCTGAGTCTGAGGTTTGGGGATAAATGACTTGACTACTCCAGAGGTGACTCACTGCAATTTGGAAATTCTCAGCTGCAGCCCTCACTTTAAGAAAAATTATTATTATCATCTCTGACTAATAACTAGCAAAGTCAAAGTGAAAAAATAACTCATTGGGGATGCAGAGAAAGTTCTTTTTTAAAATCTTTGTATCAAGCTGCCATGTACAATAAGGCAAATGCAGATAACAAATCTTAAAATACTAACTGGGTAATTATGCCAATTAACATTTAATTTTATCTATCCCATCACATTTTATCTATAATAGCATCATAGGTAACAGTTATTGCTGCAGACTTTTGAGAGTTAATTAAAACCACTCAGACAGAACCAACAAAAGGTCATTCTTTTTTTTTTAATTCACTGAAGTTTAAACAACCAATTTTCCATTTTGAAAATTTACTCCAAATGGAAACTTTGAGAACCAGGCCCAGAGACAGGCATCTTTCCTTCCTGTCAACTGCCTGGGGACGAGACTCTTGTTACCAAACTCCCCCTGGCTCTCACTGGGGCCAAGTCTACATCAAAGGCAGAGACAGATTTATGGCCCCTCAGCCTAACGGGAGGTCGCCGTCCCCCCTGGAAGGAATGGACTTCCCCTGGCTCTCCAAACTCAACGACTGTCGCTCAAGTGAGTTCTCAGTTCCTATTCGGTCCGGGAGCCCAGCTGAAGAGCAAGCAGAGGCCACACGCTAAAATGCACCATTGTGTTCCTCATGGTTCATTTCTAGCAAGGGCTGTGGATCCCAGGGGAGCTGTCTGCGCAGTGGGTGTGGACCAGAGCTGATCTGCCCATGGGGGTTACAACTGTGGACAGTCCAGGGACCAGGGCCTGGGAGAGGGTGGGGACACTCTGTCTTTAGGGGACTGCCACGTCCTGGGGGGGGTCCTCTAGACTGTCAGTGCTGTGTACAAGGCTAAGGGTTTGTTTGTTTCTTTCTCTATCATTCTATTATAAAACCACGCCTGCATAATTTGGGGCCCACCTTCTCCCCACACAGAGCCTCATAACCACTTTTTGGTGAGGTGTCTGTGCAGTAATTCTCAGAGCATTCTGATGGAAAAAGAATGTTTAGCTGCTGCTAAATGCAGCCTCTTCATTTTTGAGTGGGCTGCACAAAAGCATATTTCTCCTTTCTTGACTGGGTTCAATAATCTTTGCCCGGAAAACTAAAGAAGATAAATACATACCTAGCTTATGTTTATGGGTCTGCAAATACAGTAGCCAAACTTTTTATCAATCTTCAAGTTAAGTCCCCAGGATCCATGAATTCTACCAATTGGCTGCTACAGTATATGTTTGGAATTTGTTCCCTTTGTCTTTTATTGCTTATTTATTTATTTTTTTTAATGTTTCAAGTTTTTATTTAAATTTGGGTCAGTTAACATATAGTGTAATATTAGTTTCAGGACTAGAATTTAGTGATTCATCACTTCTAACACCCTGTGTTCATTCCAACAGGTGCCCTCTTTAATCCCCATCACCCATCTAGCCCATCCCCCCTCCACCCACCCCCTCTCCAGAAACCCTTAGTTTGTTCTCTGTAGTTAAGAGTCTTTCTTATGGTTTGCAAATGATATAAAGGGTTAGTGTCCAAAATCCGTAAAGAACTTATCAAATTCAACACCCAGAAAACAAATAATCCAGTTAAGAAATGGGCAGAAGCCATGAATAGACATTTTTCCAAAGAAGACACCCAGATGGCCAACAGACACATGACATGATGCTCAACATCACTCATCATCAGGGAAATGCAAATCAGAACTACAATGAGATATCACCTCACACCTATCAGAATGGCTAAAATTAACAACACAGGAAACAACAGGTGTTGGCGAGGATGCAGAGAAAGGGGAAACCTCTTACACAGTTGATGGGAATGCAACCTGGTGCAGCCACTCTGGAAAACAATAGGGAGGTTCCTCAGAAAGTAAAAAATTGTACTAGTAGGTATTTACCCAAAGGATACAAAAATACAGATTCGAAGGGGTGCATGTACCCTGATGTTTATAGTAGTATTATCGACAATAGCTAAATTATGGAAAGAGCCCAAACATCCATTGACAGATGAATGGATAAAGAAGATGTAGTGTGTGTGTGTGTGTGTGTGTGTGTATGTATATATATATGTATACATAATGGAATATCACTCAGCCATAAAAAGGAATGAAATCTTGCCATTTGCAACGATGTGGATGGAACTAGAGTGTATTATGCTCAGTGAAGTCAGAGAAAGACATACCATATGATTTCACTCATGTGGAATTTCAGACAAAACAGATGAACATAGGGGAAAGAAAAAAAGAGAGGGAGGCAAACCATAAGAGAGACTCCTCTGTCTTTTATTAAGAATCAACCAATCCATTAATCAATCTATCGGAGTTTATTGGTCATCGCTTACAGCCATGCTGCCGAATTAGAGGTAGGATAGAGAGACTACTAAGCTATGAAGGACACGGTTCCACCTAAATCTGAAGAAATGAGTGACGTCCCTGTGGTCTGCTTCCCCTCATAGCCACTACCACCCCCCTGATTGTCCTTCCCCTTCTTGGGACCCTGTACCTACGTTTTTCAACTTGTCTGGTAATATTTACCATGTCCTTCATGCATCCTATTGATTTATGCACTTGCCTCACCTCTTTCCTGGACTATTGGTTCCAAGAGGCAGGGACTCTAATTCCTCTTGCATTCTCTGTAATCTCTGGCACAGGACCTAACACGCACTAGGTCTCAAAATACTTAGCAGATTATTTCATCAGCAGTGCCCTCCCTCCTCAATTTTGACAGATGACATTTGTTTAACTGTCAAGTATAATTTACACCTGACATTCCTGGTTCTTTTGGAACATGACAATGAAAGAATGGACTTCTTTCGTTGCACGTCCATTTTCTCTCTACATCATTTATTGATGATTTGTGTGTGTGTGTGTGTTTTAAATAACCAGGTCCCAGTGAAGCCAGCCGATTCTTGATCAACTTATTTTTGATTTTTTAAAAATTATATAAACTATCGTTTCATTTCTAGAGCCCAAATTAACATACAATACTGAAATTAAAGTAAGCCCACAGGATTGCCATTAGTGCTTTCAAGACCAAATGTTGATAATAATGGTATTTACTAACTGAAATTTAACAGTATTCATTCAGAAAGTAACATGCAGCCCTCACTGCCTTAGACCAAAGAATATAAGTTACTTTAAATTTCTGTACTCTAATTAGATAGAAAATCATTTCTTTTCTTCCTCCTGTCTCCTCTCCATTATATCTATATCATTTTAACCAGAACATCCATTTGAAAGAATTAATGGAATCCCTGGGCCTTACCTGAAGTTTGAAAAAGAATAAATCACTTTTATTTGTAAAAGTGAACAGAGATGTCAATAGTTATGGACTTAGTCAGTCTACCTTCTAAGCATAACCCATGTATACATCTGAAATTGGTTTGCTCCATCCACTTGCAAACCCCTTGGCACAAGCAAGGCAGTGGGATTCAATCAAACGATTTCACGGAGAACAATTTCTATAAGAATTATCTGGTCCCTGCATAGGAGAAAGCAGAGCCTAATTTGTTCTTTGTAGAGGAGAGGAGGCCTCTTCTACAGACCTAATCTGGTTTTCTTTGTCATGACTTGAGATGCTATCTTACAGGGTGTCCAGTTTGGGGTGATGCCGAGCCTGCAGCCCTTGGGCTCCCCCTGGGTCCTCAGGGCCAGTTAATAATAGACTGCCAAAGCAGCACGGGGCCTTGGGTGCCGCACAAATACTTCTGTTTTACAAATAAGGCAATTGGGACGCACGGAGGGAAGGGGACCATGCTAAGGCAGTGGGTCCCAAACCTGACTGACGACTGCTCTTTCATTTCATTTCATGCTACTTTTGGTGTTGGGGATATGGTGGTGGTTGTGACAGCTGTGGTTCTTACTGTTGTATATGCCCAGCACCAAGAACATGACGCAGTGATGGACAGGGGATGAGTGACCAGGGACGAGTGGGGAGGTCTGGGAAGCAAAGTCTTGTGCTGAGATCTGAAAGAGATGTCCATTCAGGCTGCTGAAATAGAATACCTTAAACTGGGCAGTTGATAGACAATAGTAATTTATTTCTCACACTTTTGGAGACTGGGAAGCCCATGATCAAGACACCAGCAGATTTCAAGACTGGTAAGCGCCCACTTTCTGGTTCACAGGTGGCTATCTTTTCACTGTGTCTTCACAAGGCAGAAGGGACCTGGGAGCTCTCCGGGGCCTCTTTGATAAGGGCACGGATCTCATTCATGAGGGCCCCACCCTCATGACCTAATCACCCCCAAAGGCCCCGCCTCTAAATACCATCACACTGAGGAATAGATTTCAACATAAAAATTTTAGGGGCACATGATATTTGGTCTGTAGGACTAGATGTGGATGATCAAAGGGATGGGACAGGAACCGTTCCAGACGAAGGCAGTGGTGAGAATACAGACTCTAAGATGGAAAGGAAGGAACTTGGGATGGTTGAGAGGTGGCCCAGCACAGTGAGCGTGCTACCAGAGGAAAGAGCTATGGTTGGAGGGGTAGGACACAGCCAGGACATGTAAAGATTTATAGGCCATGGAAAGGAGGCTATCAGCTCATCATCAAATTTAACTTTTTAAGAGGGCATTTTCTTTGTTGTTTTTATTGTTTTGATATAGATTGCTGGGACTAGACTTCCAATGAGTCAGATGTGAAGCTGGACCAGCACATTTACTGGCCAGTTCCTGGGGCTGCAAGTCAGCTCCTTCCAATGTATTAGTGACCCTCTTGCCACCCTCTAGCAAACATAAAAGTGGGGGGCAGTGTTATCCATCAGACAAGGTAAAATTGGCCAAATTTCAGCCACACACACAACAAATTTCACCTAAAAACACTACGTGATCATCTTTGAGCAGACCGTGGCATAGGCTAGCTAAGTTTGGAAAAAATGTAACCATCAAGGCCTTCCATCCACAAAGGGATGAATTTGACCCCTCCCCCGGTCAGGCTGGTCACCCCAGTAGGGTAGACCCAGCCACACTTACGCCACCCCACGCAGATGAGAATCTCTTCTGGTTGCACCACAGGCTGATAACCCAGAGGGTGGCAAGCAGTGAGTCAGTGCCAGCCTCACAGAAATGGGACAAACAAGGACTACATGGGATGGACCTGGGGCAGGTGGCCCCCCAATTGCCTTTAGTGACCTCGAGGGCTAGGAGCTGGCTGGTGGTCAGCTGGTGGTGTCGCTTGGCTTTATGCTGTCAGCCTCTCCGCTGGGGGTAAAATGACATGGGGGTACAGAACAGGGTGAACACACACCTGGGGAAGGGAATACATGACCTAAATGTTAACTGGCCACCAGCCATCAAAGTGTCGTAGACATTTCACAAGCATTCAGGGGCCTGGGCCTTCCCAACCAGTGCTTGAGGCTTACATTAGACAGAGCTCTCAACACCAGCACCACAAGACCTGGCTGGGAGAGCCCGTTCCGCCTCCTCCCTAGCTGTGTGAACTTAGGTAAGTGCCTTGGCCTCTCTGGGTCTCATTTGGCTTCTATGGGCCGTGGGGAAGGCGAACAGGACCTTGCCAACATCGCAGGGTTGCGTTCCAAGTCCCAAAGGAAGTATGTGTGTGAGAGGGACTGGGGAAGGATAGAGAGCCACATAAAATGTCTGATGAGGCTTTACAAGCTCTGGGAAGTGTGGGAAATCAGGAAGTTCATCAAAGAGTTGATATGGATGCTGAAAGAATCAAAAGGAAAACTTCAGAGGACAGGCTGTAGGAACTGAGATCTGTCCATGTTAAACAGGAGAGGTCGAGGGCCGTACCCAGCCTGGGACTGGTTCTTATTCAGAACATCATGACTAACTTCTTTCATGTCTCCTGAAGAGAAAGCAAAATAAAATGCACAATAAAAAAAAAAAAAAGGAGCGTTTTCTATCCCTGAAGAATGAATGTCTCACAAGAGTGTTAAATACCAGAATGTGTTACTAAAGCAAGTTTGGTATTTTTTCTCTAATGGCCTTACAGGAGATTTGTACCTGAGTGTGGGTGGCCTAAATGTGATTCTGGCTGAAGATAAGGGAAGATACTACACTACAAACAGAGCTTCCCCCCCCCTTTTTTTTTTTGGTTCTTGGAATTAAATTCACAAGAATTTCCAGGCTGTAAGTTACATGAAGACAGGGAGTTTTGTTGACGAATGCATCCCCAGCACCTAGCACAGTACCTGGTGCATGGTAGGTACTTAATAAGTCTTCACTGAACGGCTTAACAGAACACCATGGCTAGTCCCAGCATTTGAAAGCAAGATCAGCCCATCCCTGTGTATTCACTTGCTCTCCGGCTCCCCTATCTAAGCAGCCCCAGCCCCAGCATGTCTTGGGCCAGCTTCCTGAGTCACAGCAGCAGCTTTCAGACCCCAGGGATTGTGAACAGAGTGGAGGGGGTCAAGCCCACTCCCGGTCAACTGACACCACCAGGCTTTTACCTTATGTCTATATTGGGCTTCCGGCTATCATTTTCCATTGCTTTGGTTTGGAGCTGCCATTGTATGACAGAGCGTAGAGATGAGAAGCCTGGAAAAGCAAGGAAAATAAGTCTTCTGTTAAGGCATCTTCACCCGAGGATTTCTGAGTAACAGATGAAGGGGCTAAAACGGTCATTTTGGTCATGTCTTTGGTGTTTCCTGTTTCATAAAATCCAAACAGAGAGAAGAAAGGATCTAAATTGTTCCGATTTTCCTCTTTTTGAAGTTTCCATGGGCTGTTGCCTAAATAACCTTTTTTTTTTAAAGATTTTATTTATTTGAGAGAGAGAGCGAGAGAGAGAGCACGAGCAGAGGGAGAGGGAGAAGCAGACTCCTCGCTGAGCAGGGACCCTGACCTATGACCCATGACCTACAAGGGGCTCGATCCCAGGATCCTGGGATCATGACCTGAGCCAAAGGCAGCTACTTCATCGACTGAGCCACCCAGATGCCCCTAGCAAATCATATTTTTAAAGAGCAAACTTTCTAACTCTGAGAGGCTGGGAGTTGCCAGGTTTCTGGGGAGGTTCTGATTGTGTGCTTACAAGGCCATTGACTGAAATTGTTCTGTTACCCAGTGGGGATCACACTGTAACCACAATATTCTCTCAGGCACAACAGCCCTTGAACAGAAACACACATTCTAGTTAATTATTAGGATAAAAGAAGTCGCGTGACCACGGGTCTAGGCCTCTATTTAGCATTAGGGAAGCAGACCTCCCAAGGATGTATTCCAAAGGCCCCAAGCCTCTGGGGGACAGGTTCCCCAATCCCATGTTCAGATGAAAAGGAGTACACAGAGCTGGACCACCTTCCAACGTGAAGGAGGGAGACAACAGACCACTTTGAAGGGCCTTAGGATCGGTCAGCAAGCGAACGGGTGAGAATTTCAGTTCACTTGCTAATGCCTCGTCCCTGTCCTGGAATTGTAAACGTCGCCTCCTCCTATCTCTCTCCAATCTACATTCAGCTCTGTCACTAAAGGTCCAGCAACCTGCACAGTTGCTCTGGGAGATGACAATTGGGTGTGCAGTGTGTGCCCTGCTTTTCAGAACGTGTTCTTAATTCTCTCCCTTTGACTCACCAGGATACTCTGGCTGAGGGCAGCTGAGGCAGGAATGCCCAGGCCCATGGTAAAGAAGAAGAATGTGAGGCTCGGAGAGATTCACTAGCTTGTCCAGTTACACAGGCTGGGGTAGGTCCTGGGAGCACTTGCCCACAGGCGATGGAGTCACCTGGGTTTTACATCTTGGGTTTACATCTTGGCACTGTCTACTTCAGTAGCTCTGTGGCTTGGGTCTGTGTGACTCAGTTTCTTCATCTGTAAAGTGGAAAGAATAATGATATCTGCTTCATAGTATGGTTGGTAGGCTAAGAGAAAAGGCAAATTAGTCAGCAGAGTGCTTAGTACCCTTCAGTGCTTGGTCAATATTAACCATTATTATTATTAAGGATACTGTTATTATGGAGAGATACCACGGAGCCTGATTCCCAATCTAGCGCTTTTTCCGCTACCCAGTGACGCACCCGGCAATGGTTCCGCCATTCTCCCTCCTTCCAATCCTTTCCTTCTGCCCTTCCCTCTGCCCTCACCACCTTCCTCACTCAAGACAGTGAAAACTCACACTCTCTTTGCAGACACTGTAGCCTTTCTGGTTGCTATTTAATAGTCTGAGCAGGCAGAGAGGACGTGAAGTCTCTACATCTTTGCGGCATAGGGTTGAGAAGTATGATCAGATATGGGGAAAGAACAGCCTATCTCCCAAGGCTGCCACCCAAGGCTTGAGCGATGCGAGGAGAGGAGGCCTTGCTGTTTCCTCCCAGCGGCAACCAGCAACCCAAGCTAATGCCATCAGTCTGCAGCAGAGCTGGAACTGGAAAGGAGGGTCTTGGGGCTCCTTACCCTGAGTCCCTTCCACTCCCCAGCTGCATGCGTTGCCCTGCATCTGTGACCAGTAGCCCAGTGGAGGGAAGAGTCAGGAAGGACAGAGGCTGGCCTGAAACGGGCTTCTAGGTTGACGTCTCCACAGTGGTCTTCACTCTCAGGTGCTGTGGCCTCAGTGATTTTCACTGTGCTGAGAACAGATGGTGGCAGCTTGGAACTTCCTAATTTAAACTTTCCCCAAAGGGCGTATCTAAAAAGAAGCCCTTCAGAGGATGTTTTCTGGGGTCCTTGTCCTTGCTCTGAAGTCCAACATCTCCTGGAGAAATCACTAGACGTATGGTGCCGTGGGCTGGGGAGCATTCGGTACTCTGGAGCTCTCTGACAAGATGGCAGAGGCAAATCTCAGATGGGCCAGGCCTCATTCCTCTCACTGCTGGGATGTCTCTCTCAGGGTCCTATCCAGAACCCTGCTTGCTGGAGAACGGACAGGGAGCACACGTGGAGGCTCCTGCCTTCAGGGAATTGATGGAGTTGAAAAAGTAACAGCATAGAGACTACGTGAGACAAAGCACAAGGCAAGCCCAGTGCATGGGTTACCCGAAGGCTAGGCATGTCTCTCATGGAGCCCGGCCTGCAGATTTTGCATCCACTAAATTTTATTTTATTTTATTTTTTATTTATTTTTTTAAAGATTTTATTTATTTATTCGACAGAGATAGAGACAGCCATCGAGAGAGGGAAAACAAGCAGGGGGAGTGGGAGAGGAAGAAGCAGGCTCATAGCGGAAGAGCCTGATGTGGAGCTCGATCCCATAACGCCGGGATCACGCCCTGAGCTGAAGGCAGATGCTTAACCGCTGTGCACCCAGGCGCCCCTGAATTAGGTTATTATTAATGTGGAACTTGGCTTTCGAAGTTTAGAATGATGCTTTCCACAAGGGCACAGCTTGTTATAAACTGTGTGCCAATAATCACTGCTTTCTGGATTACCTTTTCTCCTTGTAGCCAAAACCTGAAACTCCTCAGTAATACTACCATCATTATTCTTGGAAGCTGGAAATGTGAATTTGGGAATAAATATCACAAATGCTTCATATATCAGTAGTGGACATATAGCTACTCTTTTTGCTTTTATCTGCTGCAGGTTGATCTCTATCATGTGATGCACTTGAGAGACGTGGGCTTTGGCAATTGAGAGAATAGGGTTTGTATTCTGGCTTGCCCACGTCCCTACTGTCTGAATTTGGCCAAGCTCTGTACCTTCCTGAGCCTTAGTTCCCTCATCTGTGAAATGGGAGGAAACAGCCCGATTTTGCAAGATGGTTGTGAGGAATAAAGCAATGAATCTAGAAGAATATAGTATACTGTCTATCTGTAAAGTAGATGTTCGGTAATGGTAATAATTTAAAAGCTAACAATTAGTGAATACTTTACTATGTCCCAAATAGTATACTATGTGCTTTTCACACATCACTGTATTTAATCCCCAACATACCCTATGAGATAGGTGTAATCATCTTTTCCCTTTTCATAGATGAGTACACTGAGGCACAGATAAGTTATATAAAGTGCTTAAGAACACACAGCCAGGTAGTGTCAGAATTAGGATTTAAATCTAGGACCTAGGATTTGAATCCAGGCCATCTGGGCCTCCAAAGCTCATAATCTTAACCACAAGAAATGGTGGCCATCCTTGTCAAGATTATTAAGTTGAAATATGAAGTGCTGGATTTTTTTTCTTTCTTTCTTTCTTTTTTTTTTTTGTTTAAATGCTGCAAAACGGAGACGCCTGGGTGGCGCAGTCGTTAGCGTCTGCCTTCAGCTCAGGGAGTGATCCCAAGGTCCTGGGATCGAGCCCTGCATTCGGGCTCCCTGCTCCGCTGGGAGCCTGCTTCTTCCTCTCCCACTCCCCCTGCTTGTGTTCCCTCTCTCGCTGGCTGTCTCTCTCTCTGTCAAATAAATAAATAAATAAAATCTTAAAAAAAAAAATAAATGCTGCAAAACAACGATTCTGACAACTGGACGCAGTGACTGGTCCCGTCCCTTTCTCAACATAAAAACAAAGCTTCTGTAGGAAGTCCTGACATTACTTGGAAAAAGGAAAATTGCTTTCCATAATCTTGGTAATGTAAGCAGGCTAGAGACATGTGTATGAAAAAAATCCAGGACTTCCCCTAGTTATAGTGAACTTCATTTTTCATACATTTAAATGTATAAGCTGAAAGATTTAACATGTAAAAGCATAAGAAAAGGGTGATTTGGAACGGAGGTTTCACTTCGAGCCTTGGTGACAAAACTGACAGACTATCGCTTATTAACCTGGACCCCAGATGGATATCTACCTTGTCTTCAACAGCTGTGATAAATGATGTATTGATTTAATTTTTATTTTTTGCCAGCAGTGGTAAAGTGATCAGTAGGCTTGACAGGATGTGTTTCTACTAGAGAAGCTGTGCTTCTCCAGTTTCTTCATTTCCAATGGGATAAAATTCACTGGGTCTGTCATTTCCTGATTGAGAAATAGACAACTAAGGAATGTTATTTCATTAAGACTGTCACTGAAACACAATGCTGATGTCAATAAGCATTTCTGTCTATGTTCTCTCTTCTTGGTGAAATCTTGTTGGTATATTCTCATTTGTTTGCAGAAGTTGAGTGGTAAAAAAAAATCTCAAATGTTAAAATTATAATGCCATTGTCATTAGTCAGAAAAGATAATTCCAGAGAAAAAGGGGAGATCTGGTAGAGGTTAAAATCTCCTGGGGGCTGAGAAGGGTATGGTTTGGGGAGGGGCTTGCATCAGCTAACCCTCAGCCCCAGGGCACTAGGCATGGAAGGTGGCCTGGAGGTTCCCACTCACACTGGCCTTTCTTTATCCCACGAATACACTCTGCTTCCTCCCACCTGCCAGATTCAGATGTGCTTTGTCCTGAATTCCAGGACACCTTCCAGGACACCTGCTTTTTCTCCTGGGAATGCTCTCTCCACTGACCTTTCCTCAACCCTTGCTCATCCTTCAGCCTTGGCTTAGAGAAGCCTTCTTCAACATTCTAGGCTCCATTGGGTCCTCTGTCCTTTTCCTTCACTGGGGTTAAACACCGTCATTGTTTGTGGTTGTGTATCTGTGTGATTGACTGCAGGGCCCATGAGGGCAGGAACCAGGCCGGGTTTTAGGCACCACTATATGCCCAGGGGTTGGCCTAGCACTTGGTACGCAGGAGACGCTCCACAAATATCTGCTGGCTTGTGCTTGCTTACTCACGGTTCCGCCTTCAGGGTGAGCGGAGTACCCCATGCTGAAGCCAGTGCTGCTGCTGCTGCAAAAGGAGCTCACAAGGGGTCTTACTTCCTCCTCTCCAGATGATTTGTGCCAACAAAACACAATTTCGTTTGCACACTGGGCTGGTGGCAAGCACTGCTTCTCTCAGGCTTCCCAACAATGCTGATTGGCATCATCTGTGCTTGGTTTAGAGTCTTTGAGATTACCAGATGCCTAGTGAGATGCTGAATGCAAGCGACCATTTATCAGTTTTCTCGGCACACAGGAGCACCTTTAAGGAAGTCTTGCCTGGATGGCAGAGTTGGCAATCAGCCTGATTTTCACTGAGATGCACATGTCCTCTGCCGTTCAAGTTCGGATCCATAATCTCATGTGTGTCTGCAGTTAAGAGCAATTCTGACATCCCTTTGATTCCCACTCTGGTAGCTGGATTAGAATGGGAGTGAGTAAAAAGGATATTACAAAAGAAATGGCCTCTAATCATGTAAAAAATATTTCTTAATAAATCAAAATGCAAATGCTAGCACATTATTTGGGATATGCCTCATGGCTGACTGTGATTCTCAGTCCACATCACGGGAAAAAAGCTGGAAACCACTTACAGAGGGGACTCTGAGGGCTAGCCAGAAGCCTCAGGCTGCCAACCTTGCTACTCTCTCCCACCCAATCCCCCACTTGCAGGGGCAAGCCGACCAGAGGTTCCTCTCCTTCCTTGCCCTTTTATGTTTTGGGTATGGAATTCAGGACAAAGCACATCTGAATCTGGCATAATAATCCTGACGCATCCTGGAGTGACCCATTTACTTGGGCATTTTGACAACTCTATTTTAAAGAAAGACATTTATTTGCTCAGGTTTTTTTGGGGGGGGGTGGTTTAAGAATCAATTTATTTGTAACAGTTGGCTCTTTCAGTTTTTTTATCAGAATAAATTCAAGTGCCTAAAAGTAGAGGCCCCAGTATATCTCCATACTAACTGCCACATTCCCCCTTCCTTGCTTCTCTCCTCCCCAGCACAGTAGGGGCTCTGTAAACACCTGCGAGTTTTTCCCATCTCTACCTCCTTCTTTCCTCACATACTGTGTTTAACTTCTCCTATTACAGGGCCTATTAGTATGCTGGCTTTGGGCCAACCTGCTTACTCCATCCATAACATAGGTCTAGAGAGCCCAAGAATTCAAATTCTGCCTTCACCCCTGGGGAGAGGTGTGTGTCCCTAAGGGTCCTGCGGCCCTTGCCCTTTGAAAGCTCTGACCTCAGATTTCCTCTCCTCAGAAATGCCAAAAAAAAAAAAAAAAAAAAAAAAAGAGATGGAGTTGGCGAAGGTGACCTGTTTCTTCTCTAGTGGGCCGAAGCAGGCTCTCAGTCCTCAAAGAGCTGTTCCCTTTCTGGAGCTGGGTTTTCCGGAGAGAAGGATGTAGCGACCAGAGCACTGCACTTGGAGTCAGAAGATCCGGTTGCAAGTGTGAACAGCACCGCTTATCAGCTGCATGACTTTAGGCAAGTCACTTTAGCTTTCTTATTACTTACCACGGAGTGGCTGGCTTGAAATGAGTGTGCCTAGACTTCGTTCCATTAGCATTCTTTTCAAAAGAAGAAAAAGAAGAAGGTGGTTCCAGGAAGTATCTACTGACCCGTTTCCAGCAGAAGTTCAGGGAGGGCCTCTCAGGACTGGCCCCAGGCGCCCTCCCGGGAGCCCGCGGAGCCTCGCGGCAGCTAATGCTGGCCCCTACCCCAGTCCACCCCGGGCACACCGCGGGCTTGACACGCTGCAGCTCTTGAGGGAGGTGTGAGTTGTTAGAAAGCTCCGGATAATTCCAGAGGGTCAGTCACTCCCACTTACTCTAATGTGCTTGTCAGACGGGCCACGCAAGCCCGCCTCTCCTCGGTGGGGCCCCCTTCCCCGTCTCACCCTCAAACTCAGCCTCCTTCGGGAAGGGTAGCAGCCGAGGACCGCAAGTCTCCCCCATGCCAGGGCCGCCCCCAGCCTGCGTCCTGCCCTTTGCGCCCTTCTCAGCCGGCACTCGGGCGTCCAGGAGCTCCCCCTCCGGGCGGCGCGGGGTGGCCGCCGGCGGGGTTGGCAGCAGCGCCCGCCGCGGGGCGGCCCCGGCGACTCGCCCGCCCAAGTGCGTGGAGAGGGGCGAAGCTCTAGCAGTCGCCGCACCCGCGCCTGCTGCGTGCGTGTAGATGCCTCACCTCCGAGGCCGGCGGGGGCCGTAACCCGAGTCCCGCTGCCACGACCCACATTTGCATAATTTGGCTCCCCCCCCCCTTCTTTCGGACTCAAGGCTGGAGATGCGAGTCGGGCTCCCCTCCGAGGCGTCGTCTTGCCGGTGGTCAGCGCGGGGGCCGCGGGACCGGCCGGAGCGCAGGCGGAGCGGGCCGGCGCACGTGGTAAGAGCGCAGCTTTCTTTTCTTTTTCTTTTCTTCTTCTTCTTCTCTTTCTTTCTTTCTTTTTTTTACGAAATGAGACACTGCACGTTTACGCCGAGGGTGGGGTATCTACAAGGGCGCTAACGTCGCCTCGATTTTCTTCCTTTCCCTTTTATTTCTATCTCCAATTGGGAAAAGAGCGCGCAGTGCGAGCGGTAAACTTTCCCAATTTTTTTCTGGGCGTTTGAAGTCAGGAAGGTGGCGGGCCTCCCGAGAAGACGATTTCGCGGCGGGTAGGGGGAGACGCGACATTTGGGCGGAGGAGCAGAAGCCGCCGCCGGCCTCGCGGGGCCCTGACCGCCGCGCGCGGGGCC
>NC_048223.1:67677550-67742191 GCF_002007445.2 Ailuropoda melanoleuca | reverse complement strand
GAGCCGCCTGCAGCGCCGCGCTTTCTCCACGGCGTGGCGTTGGCTTTCGCCCGCCCGGGCCCCCACGAGGCTGGGGCCGTCCCGGGCCGGGGGCGGGAAAGGGCCTGGCCGGGCCAGGTCCCAGAGGCTGCCCCCGCGCTCTATCCCAGGTTTTGGCGGCTTCGGGGCGGGACAGAGCCAGGCAGGCGGCGGCGCGCCGGCGTCGGCACCTGGGCCCAGCCTCCCCGGGGCCCGGGCCAAGCCGGGAGCGCTCCGGCGGTGGGCCGGCCGGCGGGAGAGGTGCGTGCAGCGAGCCAGAACCCACAGCTTTCTGGAGCTTTGAAAAGTTTTTAAAAATTGCTTTGGGAACTGAACAGGAAGGTTTCCATTCGGGACGGTTTTGTTGTTGTTGGTTTTTACTCGAAAAGGGAAACGCGTGTGGGTGATGGCGGCTCGAAATTGGCGTTAGCGACGCTGTTTGCTGTCCCTCGGGACCTCGCTGGGCTCCCCGAGGTGGCTCTTGGAGAGGCAAAGGCAAGATTCTTCCAAATGTGCGTGTTGTGGAGTAGGACTCGGGGGAGGGCAGGGCGTACCCCGCGAGTGTAGGCTTTCGGGGGTTGGGGGCTGCCGGCACGGCGAGAGGTGAGGAGGGGTGTGTTGGCAGAGCACACAGTGCAGCAACCCCCGGCGCACGCTCGGCGGGCCGGGCACTCTGTCTGCGAGGCGGGCGCCCCGGCGCGCTGTCAACAGGGAGGTGTGTAGCGTAAGGTGTGCGAGTGGGTGTGTGAAGAAGGCAGCGGGGGCGGGAGTGTGTGTAGCGGAAGTGGAGCGTGTGTGAGTGTAAGAGTGTGTGTGTGTGCGTGTGCGTGGCGGGGCAGGGTGAGTGTCCAAGCCTCCATCTGGACGCCCCCACACAGCCGACCGCCCAGACGCGCCGGGAAGGGCGCCCGCTCCGCGTAGCAGCTGAAGGGGGGCGGGGAGCGCGCGGGCAGAGGAAGGGGGGTGTCTCCGGCTGAGGATTTCTTTCGAAGCTCGCCGCAATTATTCTGCTTCTCCTAGGGTCTACCTCCCAGCCCCAAGATGCCCGAAATACTTAAAACAAACAAACAACCCCAAACCTGTTCCGTTTTCGCTCCTGTATAAATAGAACAGACTTTCCAAAAAAGCAATACCGCATTCACTCTTATCACCAGCCACTTCTTTCCACCAAGTAATTCAGAAAAAAACAGTCAGCTTCCGTGAATGCATGCAGCTTTTTTTTTTTTCTTCGCTGCCTCCTTTTGCTTGCGGTTTTGAGCTGCCAAGAAAGTGAGTAGGGGTTTGACTGTAGTGTCTCGGCTCCGCTCGGTTTCTTTCCGAAGTTTAATTTTCCGGAATGGCTCCCAAACAAGGGCTGGGGAGGCGGAGCCGCCGGCACCGGATCTTCGCCTTTTTTGGAAAGTCCCGGAGAACCGGAATTCCTCCCCGCTCGGGGAGGCCTCGCCGCAGCTAGGACCGGCAAGCTCTTCCCCGGTGGTCTGAGCCGGACTCCCCGCGCGCCCGATCCCCGCTGGGCCCTGCGCCCTGGACGGGGACCGGGGCTCGGGCTGCGCGCCCTAGACCCCCGCGATTCCCCGCTGTCTGAGAGCCGGGAGTCGCGAGCCCGGCGGAGCCCGCGCAGCCGAGCCCGTATGCAAATCGGCCATGTGACGGCAAGAAGCCGCCTGGCCCAGCCCTGTTCCTCAGTCCATATATGGGCAGCGACGTCACGGGCATTGAGGACCTGCCCATAAATACTTACAGCAACACTTTCCGTCTAACCGAGAGAGCAGCAATTGATTAATAGCTCGGCGAGGGGACACACTGACTGTTATAATAACACTACACCAGCAACTCCTGGCTTCCCAGCCGGAACACAGGAGAGAGTCAGTGGCAAATAGTCATTTTTCTTCTTTCTTAGAAAAAACAGCAACTTGTTTGCTAGTTTTATTTCTGTTGGATTTTTTTTTTTTTGTGGTTGCTTTTAAGCGTGGAGGGCAAAAGGAGATACCAACTTAGACTCAGTCCAATCCCTCTCCAAAACGGCTTCTCTGACGCTCCAGGTAGAGAGGGAGTTGGGTCTCCAGGTTGTGCGAGGAGCAAATGATGACCGCCAAGGCCGTAGACAAAATCCCAGTAACTCTCAGTGGTTTTGTGCACCAGCTGTCTGACAACATCTACCCGGTGGAGGACCTCGCCGCCACGTCGGTGACCATCTTCCCCAATGCCGAACTGGGAGGCCCCTTTGACCAGATGAACGGAGTGGCCGGAGGTAAGCCGCATGTCCCCTTCGCGGGCCGGGACCCACGCGGCTCGAAGGTGGTGGGTGGGGTGCGGTGCGTGTGCAGGACTTGGAGGAGAGGGCTGGGGAGCGAGGTGGACGGTGTTGACCGAACCGGGTGCAGGAGAAGCCCGCGGGAGCAAGGACCGGATCTCTGGAGCTGGGCGCGCGGGCAGATGCACCAGGTCGTCAGCGAGCGGGCGTGCGTGCGCCGCGGCGCGCCCAGCCCCTGGCGGGCGCGGGGATAAGAGTAGATGAGGTGCCCCACCAGGCGTCGGGCTTGTGCCGGCTCGTGGGCCGGCGGTACCCAGGCCTCCCCTCTCCCGGGGCAGGGACAAACTGACGGGAAAGTTCGGGCCTCCGGAGGAGAGCTGGAGAGCCGAGCGGCGGAGAAGCGCCAGAGGAAAGCGTCCGCCGCTCCTTCCCGGGCAGAGCCGACCCCGGGAAAAATCTCCGAGCGCGTTCCGGGAGCGGCCAGAAGGAGCGCCCCCACCTGCGCGCAGCTCGCGAAGTTGAGGGGGTTGGCGAGGCGGGGAGGAGGAGGAGGGCGGGCAACGGCGGGAAGCGGCCCCCTGGCTGCGGAAGAAGGCCCGCGGGGGCACCGGCGCCGCTGGTTTCCTTGGCGATGCGGTGGAAAGTGGTCCCCCGCGGCCCTCGCTCCTTCCTTGAAGCTCCGCCACTGGCCTTGGGCTGGGGCGTGCGGGTGTTGGGCAAGGCTGATAAGGTTGGGGAGGCAAAGGAAACCTACAGATTCCTTCCACTGCAGCGCCCCATACCCTCCAGCAGCCGTCAGCTGTAGCGCAGCAGGAGAGGGAGGGAGGGAAGGCACCGCGGATGGGTAGCAGCCAGGATATCACTGATCTCTTTCTCAGGCTCCCCTCTCTCTCGGGCAGCACTGGCTGGGATCAGTCTCCTGATTATGTCTCCCCCGGAGCCCCAGCCGTGGGACACCCAGACAAAGGAGAGGGAGAGAAGTTCCAGGCAGATGGGGAATTTTTAATATTGTTGTTGCTATTATTGGGTGTTTTTATTGGGGACGAGAGCCACAGATGGCTGTGTGTGGGGGTTGGGAGTAGCTCGTCCTGCTTTCCTGGAGGTAGTTTGAATCCCAGACTGTCACTGGCTGCCAATGGGATCCTGGGCTATCTTCTTCTCACTGTCTCTGAGCTGTAATTTTCCCACCTGTTGGACTCTGCCCCAGCTCTACTGTGCTAGGATCCTGGGGTCTGGGATGGACCTATGTTTAGAGGGGATGACAAGGGATTCTTGGCCGCATTCTCATTGCTCCACCTCCATTCTTTCTGTTCCCTCCCCAGATGGCATGATCAACATTGACATGACTGGAGAGAAGAGGTCCTTGGATCTCCCGTATCCCAGCAGCTTTGCTCCCGTCTCTGCACCTAGAAACCAGACCTTCACGTACATGGGCAAGTTCTCCATTGACCCCCAGTACCCTGGTGCCAGCTGCTACCCAGAAGGCATCATCAATATTGTGAGTGCAGGCATCCTGCAAGGGGTTACCTCCCCAGCTTCGACCACAGCCTCGTCCAGCGTCACCTCTGCCTCCCCCAACCCACTGGCCACAGGACCCCTGGGTGTGTGCACCATGTCTCAGACCCAGCCTGACCTGGACCACCTCTACTCTCCACCACCACCGCCTCCTTATTCTGGCTGTGCAGGAGACCTCTACCAGGACCCCTCAGCATTCCTGTCAGCAGCCACCACCTCCACCTCCTCCTCTCTGGCCTACCCACCACCTCCTTCCTACCCCTCCCCTAAGCCAGCCACGGACCCTGGTCTCTTTCCTATGATCCCAGACTATCCTGGATTCTTCCCATCACAGTGCCAGAGAGACCTACATGGTACAGCTGGCCCAGACCGCAAACCCTTCCCCTGCCCTCTGGACTCCTTGCGAGTCCCTCCTCCACTCACTCCGCTCTCCACCATTCGTAACTTTACCCTGGGGGGCCCCAGCGTTGGGCCCACAGGGCCAGGGGCCAGTGGAGGCAGCGAGGGACCCCGGCTGCCTGGCAGCAGCTCAGCCGCCGCTGCAGCCGCCTATAACCCTCACCACCTGCCACTGCGGCCCATTCTGAGGCCTCGCAAGTACCCCAACAGGCCTAGCAAGACCCCAGTGCACGAGAGGCCCTACCCGTGCCCAGCAGAAGGCTGTGACCGACGCTTCTCCCGCTCTGACGAGCTGACCCGACACATCCGAATCCACACGGGACACAAGCCCTTCCAGTGTCGGATTTGCATGCGCAACTTCAGCCGCAGTGACCACCTCACTACCCACATCCGCACCCACACTGGTGAGAAGCCCTTTGCCTGTGACTACTGCGGCCGCAAGTTTGCCCGGAGCGACGAGAGGAAGCGCCACACCAAGATCCACCTGAGACAGAAGGAGCGCAAGAGCAGTGCGCCCTCCTCCTCCGTGCCGGCCGCCTCCACGGCCTCCTGCTCCGGAGGCTCGCAGCCTGGGGGGGCCCTGTGCAACAGCAACGGCGGCAGCATTGGCGGAGGGTCCCTGGCCTCTTGCTCCTCTCGGACCCGGACACCTTGAGATGAGACTCGGGCGGAGGCACCAGCTCCTTGAGACCCCGGAGGCCTGTGGTCCACTGGTGCACAACAAACACTACCACCTTGCCTGCCCTTCTCCCTTCCCTGGGCAGGGGCCTTGCTGCAGCCGGGCACTGCCCTTTCCACTTAGAAGCAGGTCCTTCCCAAACTTAGCCCACCATAGTCTCTCTTAGGGGAGTTGACTGTCACCCTGAGGTAATGGCGAGGCTCAGAAGGGGGTTGGATGGGGGCTCCTGGCCTAGAGGGCTGAGGCCTGACCCTGCTTGAAAGGGTTGTTTGACTAGGTTTTGCTTCCCCCTCTCGTATTTTGTCCCATTACAGGATTTTGACTCTGGGTGTCAGAGTTGACTTGAGACTTTTTCTACAGTAGGTTGGGAGATGCTGATCCCTTCAGGTGGGGGCAGCAGAAAGAAGCAAAGCTGATGTGCACTTTATGGCTTGGGACTGATGTGGGGGTGCTGTACAGTGAATGAAGCATGGCCTTTATGCTGCATTCTGTGGCCCTAGAACAGTGAATCAAAGCTTATCTAGTCGTTCCAACCCTTTAAGCAATATGTATTATAAACTCAGAGAACGGAAGTGCAATGTGATGGGAGGGACATAGCAATATCTGCTTTTTGAGTTGTTTGAGAAACGTAAAGACTATTTTTTCAGTGTATATCCACTCAGATTTTGTGTATTTTTGATGTGCACTGTTCTCCAAGTTCTGAACCTTTGGGAAAAAAAGTAAAGCATTTATGATCTCTTGAAATGAGTCAGAGATTAACTTATTTAAAGGGGGATGTACATATATTCTCTGAAACTAGGATGCATGCAGTTGTGTTGGAAGTGTCCTTGGTGCCTTGTGTGATGTAGACAATGTTACAGGGTCTGCATGTAAATGGGTTGCCTTACTATGGAAAAAAAAAATCACTCCCTGGGTTTAGTATGGCTGTATATTTCTGCCTATTAATATTTGGATTTTTTTTTTAGAAAGTATATTTTTGTATGCTCTGTTTTGTGACTTAAAAGTGTTACCTTTGTAGTCGAATTGCAGATAAGAATGTAAATAATATTACTGGAGCTGACTTGTTTGGTTATTAGCTCTTAATAGTTGTGGAAATATAAATGATTTATTCTAACGCAAAACCACCAACTGAAGTTCAGATCATGGATGGTTTATGACTATAGTGTAAATAAATACTTTTCAACAATATTTTTGCTGCAGAAATCATTTATGAAAGATTTCCTGGGCGGGAATTCCATGATTATCCAGGGGGTTTGAATGCTTTGACCAAGCCAGGATCTCCCAAGTTTTCTCTGCTGGCCTTTCAACACCAGCCCGCTCACCCCCAAAGCAATCTCCATTCATAATCAAACACTAGTGTTCCGGGGATTTCCCCCATGCATTAGTGTAAAAGTGGGGAGGCGTTGTTTTGACTCATTGTTCCGTCCTCTATAACAGCCTATAGCTTCTCTGGGCTCCTGAGTGGGCTCCGGAAAATAAATACTTACAAACAAGTGCCCACTCGGAGACTACACATTTGTGGCTGCTTTCAGAACCCTGACCAAGGCCAGGAACTCAGACGAGATGTGGCTTTGTGGAAAGTGTGGTGGCGTGGTCAAGCTGGAAATGACTTTTAGGTTCCAGGATTAGTCTCATGACCACAGAAAACTTTTTGAAAAATGCTATCGCCTCTTCAGATCAAAAATGCACTTAGACACTGCTGAAGACAGCATTAATGGGTTGCCAAAGGAATTACCCCAGGACTCATTTCTCTCTCGTCTTCTCTCCCTAATTACCCCTATTTGGAAGGATCACTAATCTGCCATAGGTTTGGTGGGTTTAGAGACTATCAAAATACCCAGCTCATTAGATAAGATAGGTGTACAGCAAAACTATGAAAATCTCAAAGAAAGACACCCTTTCTTTAACGGGTAATTAAATAGGCAAATTAAATAGGCATATACAGGCCTCCATGGTACTACATAATGGCTTGCAAAAGAATACACTATAGGGTTCATTTTACTGCAAGCCTTTTGTAGTGATTTCGAAATATAAACCAAAAAAACTTATCTACCTGTCATACAAAGTAAATGGGTTGGGTCTCTGTGACGTTAACTGTACTCTAAAATTGGGCCTCAGTATCATTTAAGTTCACCCACGGCTTCTGGATCCTCACGCAAGCATAACCTGTCGGAATACCCACTGTTCAGCTGTCATCTGAGAACTGTCATGTTTGTCCTTTGCCACTGTTGGCCTCCTTCATATGTGGTTGAAATTGAAGGCTTTTATTTTTTTTGCCCTTCAGAGCACTGGAATTTTGAGATCTAACTTGTGGAAGGAATTAATCCTTTGATTTCCTCTCTTTCGGTTATTTCAAAGATGCAGAATACCTCTTTCTGTAACTATGAAATAGAAATTTCTAAACTTCAGTGCCAGATTGTTCTAGTGACTAGTATTATTCCATTAGATTCATATTTCCTGGTTTGTCAGCGTATTATCATCCTTGCTTGGCTAATTTTGTTAAAATATATATAAAACAATGCCACATTTTGATAATTACATGTTTTTAATGAATATTCTGCTCCTACCAAAATTTCATTGTATTAAAACATAGTACACCTAAATTTTATAAGATCTAGAATTGTCTTGCCAATTTAAATTTCAGAACACCTTTAATCAAGATAATGTAAACAACTGTTTACAAAGCAGGACTAGAAAAGGCTTTTTAAGAAGTCATTTTTAAAAGAATATGATTAAATATTCTGATAGGCAAATTGGTTACACAATCATTTTCACCTTGATGTGGGCTTGAAGTGGCATAACATAAGGAATACATTTTGGTGTTTTTTCACAGACAACTTGGTGGCTTTTACTTGATTTTAACATGTTAGCTCAATCTTTAATCAGATTTTACTCTCAGCTTGAAACATTCAGGGTACCGTCATGCAAGTGTCTCATTTTTTACTTTGCTCAAGAAATAAAGCATATAAAGCTAAGTCTGCTCCTCTTACATGCAATACACTTTATTGAATAATATTTCTGATGGTATAGCTGTTACTGGGGATTCTTATTAAAAATAATCTTCGGGGTCCCTGGGTGGCTCAGTCATTAAGCGTCTGCCTTCGGCTCAGGTCATGATCCCAGGACCCTGGGATCGGCTGCATTGGGCTCCTTGCTCAGCGAGAAGCCTGCTTCTCCCTCTCCCACTCCCCCTGCTTGTGTCCCCTCTCTCGCTGTCAAATAAAATAAAATCTTAAAAAACAAACAAAAAAACCTCCTGGGGGCGCCAGTCAGTTCAGGTGGCTGTTAAGCATCTGTCTTTGGCTCAGATCATGATCCTGGGACCAGGAATCGAACCCCACATCAGGGTCCCTGCTCAGCAGGGAGTCTGCTTCTCCCTCTGCTCCTTACCCCACTCATGTTCTCTCTCAAATAAATAAATAAAATCTTAAAAAAAAAAAGAAAAACTTCTGGAGAGTAATTGCTTAAAGATCACTACATCAAAAACTAATGATATACTCTATGGTGACTAACATATCATAAAAAAAGATCATAATGCATTTGATATGGTTCATGGCATATTAAAAATAGGTCTATTAAGCCTAAATAAGGTCTTCAATTATTCATAAATCAGTGTAAATACCAACTCTAATGAAATTAAGCCAAACTGATATATATCAAAAGTGGCTGTAGTGATATTTTAACTGTTTATATATATGTATATATATTTGGTGGGAATGAATGGTCAGCATCTTCAAGTACTTAAGATGCTGCCAGTCCAAACTGCAATTAAACTTTACAGAAAAAGTAAAGATAGAAATAAATTTAAGTCCAAAGATTCTTTCCTTCATGGAAAAAAGTATTTTTGTTTTCTTGTACTAGTTTATTTTCCTTAGCTTAAATATAAAAGGAACTATTTTTTGTTGTAGCAAAATAACATTAGACAGTTTAAGATGTGTTTTCAATCGGATTGTTTCAAAGCTCAATCTCAAGGAAATAGACTAACTTTATATTATTACTTGGGCTTTAGAATTTGCAGAAAGCCACCGTTTTTCAGTATAACATCATCCTACTGTATAGACTAAATCTTAAATAGTAATTAAAATGTAGACAATGTATTCTTCTTCTCCATTTTGCAATAATCAAATAAGAGTTACCTCTAAACAATTTCAAACACGCCTTTATTTTCCATAAGTACACTGATTTTAAACCAGAAATGTAAACATCTCTGGATCTGAAAATTCAGTATGTATATGGGGCTTGATAAATGATTTCCTTGACAGGAGATGCTTCACTACACTGAAATGATCAGTGGTTGGCTTGTTTGTAACCCGGAGTTCAGAATTCAGACTAGGAGGGTGACAGGAGTGGCACTGCCCTCAGATTAGAGTTGGATAGTAATTGGCTGAACCCTGACTTAAAGAACTACTGCTTCTTTGCTGCACAGTAGAGCTAGGGTGCAAGACACAGTCACTGGGACTAGATGAGCTGTAACAGTCTCCCTGAGATGCCAAGGCTGAGGCACCTACAAGGGGACAACACAAAAGGAGGAACAGAAGGTGTGGATTTTGGAAGAATTTAAGGACTATTAGTCTTAAAGGTTCAGAGAACCCACTCCTGTTGACAAGTATTTCTTTAAAATGGACCCACGATTTTCATTAATAAACAGTAGTTAGTGTAAACTCAACCCATGCAGATCAGGCTTTGTAAAAAATCAATTCTCGTAAAGTAGTACGTAGGTACAAGATACTCTCCATTAAATGTAACTGGCTTTTGGTATAACCAGAGAATAAAAAACCTTTAGAAGTATTGAGACAGACATTCACTCATGAGAGGCAATTATTGCATTTGTTATTCAACAGAAAAGTCATTAGTATCATTGTGCTCATTAGTCTGTAGAGGAAGACAAATTTTCCCACAGCTGTTATTAAAATATCGTCTATATTGCAGGAATATATGGAAATACGATAGCAGCACATAAAGTCGGTCATGACCAACAGTTTACGCAGAGAGGTGCCAGCTTTGCTGCACCACATTTTCTATTTGTATTAAGAATATTCTTTCCTTAGTGGCTCACTGAAACAAGTTCTGTTTTCATCATTAATTTCCTCAGGATTTATTAGTGAACCAAAAGTTTCACTGTTCTTATTCAACTAAATTAGAGAGATTATCATATTGCTATTTTGGCCTGCAACAATTTCAATTATTCTTTTGAAAAGCACCTTAGTTTTTTTCATTCAACTTGTTTGTACTTGAGAACTTTAAAGTTTGGAAAAACAATTTCTCCTTTATGACTGTCCTACTGCCAGAATGGGTTTTTGTTGGTTTAATGTACGTCAGATTGTATTATAGCATATACGCCACTATCAACAATCTTCAGAAGTTAATCGACTTCTGGTTATAATTCAGAACAGGCAGGTATGTGATTGGTAACCACTCACATTCATTACTGTGCTATTAAAAAACCCATTTTGAGAACATTTTTCTAAGAAAATCATTATTTGCATATCTAGGATTAAACTGAATGGCATTAAGAACTGCTTTAAACTGTCCCCAAGGCATATTAAACTATACCAGAATATGAAGCTACCATAAAACAATGTTAGCAACCCTGGAATTAATACTTGGCACTATGCCTGTCTCAGGTTTTACAACAGGGTGGCATTTCGCACTGAATAAGCATCTTTGGTGGGGGGAAGATCATCAAGAATTTGGCTTTTTTATTCTATTTAAAAAAATTGGGAACAAATATTCCTTCACCCTGGGCCATAGTAACTCAGTGTGCACAAAGAGGCAAAGGCATGGACTGTTTCTCTACAGGGTTAACACTTTCCGCCAATAGCAAATCTCTCTTTATTACAGACCTTAGAACTGGATTGCCATTTGGGCAAGTCAATCAAGAGGGCTTAGACAACAGCTGGGCAGATTTTAATGTGTTTATTTCTACAGTTTGTTTTTATTAAAAGTGTTGTGAAAAAGGAATCCTATAAATAGTAAAAAGAGGGAAGCAATAGTGCTCCATAGCCTGAAGCAAATGGTGTAAATACATTTGTAAACAAGGTAGAGTTGCTGAGCTTACTAAAAGGACAAAAATAAAACTAGTTAGAGATAGCACAATTGTTTAAGAGGTTAGGAAGTGTTTTGTCCCAAGTTTTGGTGCTCTAAAATGGCCAGCAGTATAGGTAATTCTCTATTCTGTAGCCTTGGTCATCTGTGCCTTCTCTCTTCCTATAGAAAACCACACTGGATGAAGCAAACACTGGCTCTCTACTGTTTTGAGGGGTTTTGAGAACACTGCCACCAAAACAACACAGCTGGAACCTCCAGCCTTCTGGAACATTGGAGCTCCTGAGAGAATTTGAAACAGTCATCAACATTTTTCTCTATTTTTGCAGGAAAATAGTGGAAGTAAATAGGGGCATGGAATTCAACAGCTGGCTAGGAGTGTTTTACATTCAGTTGTTTGGAAGCATACCAATTCAGTTCCTTTGAATCTTCTCCTTAGAAAACACAGAATTACCCTATCACCTCTTAAAGCACACTAAGACAAAAAAAAGTCATTTGAGGATAATATAGTTTTTGCATTAAAGGTCAATCTGCAACAAGAAATCTGTTCAACTCACAGATCTGGAGACTCAGGGGGAAGATAAGCTGTTAAGTGACCATTTGTCACTGAGATATGCAGGTGCTGAATTTCTTAGTAGATGCTGCCAGAGTAAACCAGATGTGGCTACTGGGCAAGAGAAGGAAAGAAATTAAATCTTGTCCTCTACATGCATAGTTATACTTTCGGTGTGATGCCCCAATTCTGGAAAAAAGATCTAACTTCCACAATGAATCAGTTAGGCAGGACAGCTCACTTTATAAATAGTAGCTCATCTTTTTATGCCTAGTTTTTACCAATGACTTGAACTAAAAACAATTCAAACCACCGGGTCATGCAGTCAATAAGTTAAAACTATAACAATAAGTAAAAGGGCATAAGGACCTAAGTGGAAAACAAACCCTATTCACCGGGGGAAGGGGGGTGGGGGCATTTAGTGTATTTTGTATAGGATAACGAACGAAGAATATTTTCATTATGGCTTTAGGATGGAAGCGCTTCAGTGACAGTCCCTTATCCCGCTTCCCCCAAATCAAAACCCCGGTGGCAGTTGTCAGAGCCAGGAAACAACCTAGCCTACCCGCCTCCCCACCCCCTAACCCGGCCCCGTGGCTGCGCTCCAGTCGCCCGCGCTTCCCACGGCTCTGACTCCGGAGGAAGCGACTACAGCCCATTCCAGTAGATCCAAAGCCCAGGCCTGGGGGTAGGGAGAGAGCCCTTATGGTGGATCGCGGCGGGCAGAGAGGCCCAGATGTGAATAGGGCACGTCTTCGGCCCACAGCAACCAGGCGCAGGCGGCTTCAAGGGAAGACTTTGGGACCTGGATAGGGCTCCCCCTCGCACCAGAAGTCATCGGCTTGTGGGGTCTCCAGGAGCCACACTTCTCGGGGCAGATCACAAGCCGAGCCGGGGGCCTCCTTGTCCCTGACGGGCTCCAGCACCCGGTAATAATGGCAGTCCCGGCCATCGTCGGGGTCATAGGGCGGGGCCAGAATGTCCAGGAAGGCGGCGGGTCCGTCCACAGCGTCAATCTGGTGCAGGTTGTCCTGGTGCGGAGTGAGGACGCAGGGGCCGCTGGCCTCGGTATACTCGGCCCGCGAGCGCAGCACGCCCGGCCGCACGGCGTCCCGCTCCCGGGCCTGCAGCGGCGGCTCGAACTGCTGCTCTGGCGGCGGGGCCCGCGGCTGTAGCCCGCCGCCCGCCTCCAGTTTGTCCATGCAGCTGATGCGCACGGTGCCATAGAGCACCTTGAGCATGCCGTGCATGCCCGGGTGGTCGTGCAATGGGATGGACGTGCCGCTCTTGAGCAGGAACACGCCGAGGCTGAAGCCGTCGGTTTCGTAGATGTGCATGTAGGTGACCGGCGGCAGGTTGGGCGGCAATGGCTGCAGCGTGGCCTTACGCGGGGCGATGTTCAGGTCCTCGGCGCGGACTTGGGTCAGCAGATTCTTCAGCTTGCTCAGGTTCTCCAGGAAGCCCTGCGGCATCGGGGCCCCGGGGCCCGGCGCCGCTCCGAGGTCGGAAGCGCTGCGGCCGCCCCCGCTGCCCCGGAAGGTGAGGCACGCCTGGCGGGCGATCCGCTGGATCAGGGAGGCCATGTTGTCTCGGGGCATGTTCGGCTGTTCCTCCGCGTGGCGAGGCCGGCCCCCGCCACCCCCTGCTTTCCTCCGCCCCTTGCGGTCTCCGGCGGCCGCCAGGGCTGCCCGCAGCCCGGGGCGAAGCTAGAGGCCCCGCAAGTACCGGTCTTTCGGGCGCGCGGCACCGCCGCGGCCAACCTCAGCAGCTTCGCGCCCGCAACGGCCCGGCGCACCCGCCCCCCGCCTCCGGCGAGCGCGCACGCGCACGACCCACACGCCGCGCTCACGCCGGAGGAGCGGGTACCCGCCGCGCGGACCGTGGAAGGCTTTGCATTACGCCAAACGTTCCATTCAAGTGGCCCACACCTAAGACGGTGGCCGGCGCTCTGGCTGTCTACAGAGCATGCTGGGACTTGTAGTCCGATATTACGGATGAGCGCGGAGTGAGTTTCCTTGTCAGCTGGAAAAGGAAGGATTGGATTTGTTTCTTATAAAGCGCCCTTCTTTACGGTTCCAAGGTGTTTGCTTGTTTGAAAAAAGGTGAATTGGGGCACGAGAGAAGCAGCCAGTTAACTACAACTCCCGGCACTCCCAGCAGGCTGGAGTGACGCACTTCCGGCAGCTGGCCTGTGGCGTGGTAGACTCTTAGCCACTGCATGGAACAGGGCTAGAGGGTCCTTAGCCTTCTGGGGCTGCTCGGTCCGGTCCTGTTTCTCCCAACAGGGTCGCTTTTTCCGGCCCTACCCTTGGAAAGGAGGCTGTTGACTTAACTTTATGTTTTCCTGGCCACCTAGGCAGCAATATCTGCCACGGAGATTACGGGACGGCACTTTGTAATTTTCCAAGTTTCTTAGGAGATGAGAGGGTCGAGGCCGTCCCTAGTGATCATGATTCCTCAGCACAGCCGTCCCCAGCTGTTGTTTGCATCAGGGAGTGATGACGCTGCTCTTCCGGTTACAGAGCACGATAGTTTTGCTGGGACTCGAGAGGCCATTTGCTGTGGCCAAGGATTGTGTATACCAAAGGTTATCAAACCTTGGTTTGCCGAAGAAGCACCGGGTTGGGAGGGGGAGGTAGGGTGAGGCTTTTTAAAAAAATACAGATTCCTGGTTGTCATCTAGAAATTGATTCATTAGATGATTCTGAGGCATCTTCTGAGAAACAGTGGTGTGCGAGAATCAGGCAAGCTCTTGACCTTCACCTTACCCTGAGTTGAAAGTACTTTTGGACTTCCAAAGCTGAACATGGGCTTCTTGTTCATTTTGTAATTGGAATGGTTCTGTAAATCCTCTCCAGCTGAAAAAGGCATGGTTTTTTAGTGGCCTGTGGAACCTATCTAATGGGCACTCAGTATATGCGAGGCACGCTATACCCGATGAATATTATACTATTTAATCCTCATAGCAGCTCTTAAGAGGTGGGCACTATTATTATTCCCAGTTTGCAGATGAGGGAATAAGTTGCATAAGGATAGTAAGGAATGGGCAGAGCTTAAGCTGCAGTGCAGAAAAAAGTACGGTTTTACAAAACAAAACAAAAGAGTTTGAATTGGTGTTAAAAGCACTAAATGTGGAGTCAGGATATTGTTTTCCCAACCTACTGTGCGTCTTACAGGTTGTATGTCTTTAGGCAGATCCTGCCCTTTTAGGTCCTCAGTTTATTCACTTGTAACATGCTGGGGTTAGGGTAACAGTCCTTCCGAACCCTAATTACTCATCAGAAGCCCCTGGGAGCTTTATAAAAATAAAGATTTGGAGGTCTTACCTCACAGATTTTGATTCAGAAGAACTAGTGTGAAACCGACAATTTTTTTTTCCTAAGGTGCTACCTAAGTGATTCTTAATTATCAGTCCAGTTTGAGAATCACTACTGGATCTGTAAATAGTGAACCAGTTCTTAATATTTGGTGATTTTGATTAAGACGGTGATTATTTGTTTTAGAAAGGACTCTTGATGTTTATTTGTTCTTCAGAGTTGCCATGCCATTGTTAAGGTGTTGAAATTATACTGTCAAAGTTCACCATGTAATGAAATCCCATGCAATCTTTTTCTAAAGTGAGGACTGGTTAAATTAAGAGGAAAAACCACCTGTCTTTATTTACAAATCTGGATTTTTATTTATTGGTTTTGCTTCTATTAAGGTATAATTAGTGGGAGGTGTAGACTCCACAGAACACAGAGTTTAGTAACATATAGATATATTTGATTTTCAAATCTGTCACTTCTTAATAGTTACCTGTACTTATTTAACTGAAGCTCATCTATGAAATGGGATCATAAGATACATGTGTAAAAACTGTTCATAGCATATGGAACATAGTAGATGTCCCATAATAGTAACTATTATTATAGTTTTTAGATGGTTAAAAGCCATTTAGAAATTGGTAAACACTAATGAATTTAAATAATACTCAGCAAATATTGAAATAGAATTTGACTTGAGAATCAGCTTCAAGGCAGAGATAAAAAAAGATCATTTTTATTGGTTAAACCTTCTATCTGGTGATATCATCCTTCAGTTCCTTCCTATTATCGTTTGGCCAAAAACCTGAAAGTTTTCAAAGACTGCTTGAATCTGAATAACCTGGGGGCATTTCTTGAAAGTGCAGATTCCTAGATCATGTCTACACCTACTGAATCTGAATCTTTTGCGCATTAAAGGTTTTAAGAACTACTGAATGTCCATAGAGCATGTGGTACTTTTTTTAGGCCACAGACAGCCTACCTCCATAATTCCTTTTTTTTTAATGATTTTTTATTATATTATGTTAGTCACCATACAGTACATCCCCGGCTTCTGATGTAAAGATCGATGATTCATTAGTTGCGTATAACCCCGCGTGCGCTATGCAATACATGATTCCTTTTGATGCTGTCTTTAGGGCTGCACTAATGGATGAGATCAATCCTAGGGGCTTTTGCCCTTAAGAAGGACCTTACTTGCCCTTCTGCACCACTGCCAATAGCATTGGCTGAGTAGATTTCTATCACCATTAATGTCCTTCTTTTTATGCTCCTTATTCTGTTTTCCTTTGTGTTGCAGTAAGCAGAATGAAGATGAAAAGAAATTCAGAAAAGGGAACAAAGAAGAAGGGATAGTAAACAAGTGCTAGAAATACAAGGCAGACACAAGATTTGGGAAAAGTTGGGGATAGATGGAACCAATCATTTAGAATCTATCATTCAATAAATAGTGAGTTATCTGCTGAGTACCAGGCATTGTTCTAGGTTTTGGGGAATTCAGCAAGGAATATCAGCTTTCCCAAGGAATTTACCTGCATGTGTGTGTGTGTGTGTGTGTGTGTGTGTGTTTATTTTGGGATGGAGGTTGTTACACAGTATAAATCAGTAAGCAACATAATTTTATTTTATTTTTTATTATTCATTGATTGATGTAATGTTCCATGATTCATTATTTGCATATAACACCCAGTGTACCATGCAATACATGCCCTCCTTTTTTTTTTTTTTTAAAGATTTTATTTATTCGACAGAGATAGAGACAGCCAGCGAGAGAGGGAGCACAAGCAGGGGGAGTGGGAGAGGAAGAAGCAGCCTCATAGCAGAAGAGCCTGATGTGGGGCTCGATCCCATAACGCCAGGATCACGCCCTGAGCCGAAGGCAGACGCTTAACCGCTGTGCCACCCAGGCGCCCCAATACATGCCCTCCTTAATACCCATCATCGGCCTATCCCAGTCCCCCACCCCCCTCCCCTCTGAAGGCCTCAGTTTGTTTCCCAGAGTCCATAGTCTCTCATGGTTCATTCCCCCTTCTGTTTACCCCCTCTTCATTCTTCCATTTCTTCTCATAACGATCTTCCTGTTATTTCTTATGTTCCATAAATGAGTGAAACCATATGATAATTTTCTTTCTCTGCTTGACTCATTTCACTTAGCATAATCTCTTCCAGTCCCATCCATGTTGCTGCAAATGTTGAGTAATCGTTCTTTCTGATGGCTGAGTAATATTCCATTGTATATATGGACCCCATCTTCTTAATCCAGTCATCTGTTGAAGGGCATCTCGGCTCCTTCCCCAATTAGGCTATTGTGGACAATGCTGCTATGAACATTGGGGTGCATATGGCCCTTCTCTTCACTACATCTGTATCTTTGGGGTAAATTCCCAGTCGTGTAAGCAACATAATTTTAGATAGAGATAAATTTATGAAGAAAAAACAGGATGACACGATGGTGTGCTATTTGTGTGTGCGAATGGTGTGTTACTTTAAACTGGGTAGTCAGAGGTGACCAGAAGATAACATTTGAACTGCTCCTGAATATTAAGGAGTCAGTTATGGAAAAATCTGGGGTCAGAGCGTTCCAAGCCTTAAGGTTATTAAACAGGATATAAGATACTGTGACTTTGACGCAGTGGGAAGGAGTATAACTGGGGATGAGAATGAAGGCCTGTGAGGTTACACCACATAGTGACCTTCAGAGTTCCTGGAGGGAGATGAATTTGGGGAGGTAGGCAAGGGCCATATTTTATAGGCCATTGTTATAGGGGGTTATGGGGAGTTGAGGGCCATGGTGGGGATGTGGACTTTATTACAAGTACAGAAAGAAGCTTTTGGAGAGCTTTAGGCTGGAGAATGACTTATCTGTTTTACATTTCTCAGAGATTGGTGGGGGAAGAGTGTAACAGCAAAGAAGCCTTGATTAAAGTCAGTAATCCAGGGGAAAGACGAGAGAACTAGTGTAAAGATTAGGAATCTGTTTTGTAGGTGGATCTGACGGCTTGCTGATGAACTTTTGCTTTGACAATCTATTTCTTAAAGTGTATTCTCTCCACATTTTCTTTTTTATGAGTTGACAGTGATGTAGTGATAGGTAACACTGACAAAGCTTGAATCGTACCTCTTGCCCACATCTAATTATTAAATTTAGAAATGGGCTTAGCACACAGAAGCATGAGTAAAGCTGAATTTTTTAAAAATAGTTGCTTAATTAACCAGGAACCAAGAAGAACTGGAAAAGCCGCCAAACACAGATGCACAGACACACACAAACCCATACTCCCACCCCCCTTAACTTTATCTCAAGTCTTTGATTTCTTCATTCTTTGGGAGTAGGTTTATATTTTGTCTTTTGCTTTTTTCCCTTGGCCTTCATTTTTATGAGGACTAATTTTCCTCAATTCATGAGATCAATTATCTTCTGACTTTTTCTCAAATCCTTCCTCAGAATTCATTTTGTCCATCTCCTCTGATCACACTGGGGCCCAGTCAAAAGAGTACAAAAGTACTGACATTCTCAAAATGCTATTCTCAAAAATGCTCTGAGTTCCTAGCCTGCAGTTTTTTGTTTGTTTAGAGGTGGGCAGGAAGTTTTCTTTTTTCCTAGTAGCTCTTGCCACCTTACTCCTATATCTGCCTTTTATGTTACTATAGAACATGGTAACTAAATTGCTAAAGAATTTTTCCTACTTTTTGACTGACTTATACTTAATTACATTAGAAATATTTTGGGTTTATATTGTGGCTTTCCTTTCAGTTCTTAGAAAATGTTAACATAGTTCTCATCTGTTATCATGAATAAATGTCAAGTTATAAGAAATGCTTTCGAAGACAGAAGAGCTGGTTCTAGGCATGGCTTTCACACTAACCAGCTGTATGTTCTTGAGCAAATCATCTGACTTCACTAGGTCCTAATTTCTTAGTGGTTCAGGGATATATAATCTCTGAGATTCCTTCCAGCATCTCATTAGCTCCACATGGATGATGGAGACAGTTAAAAGGGCAGTTCAGACAAAACCATGTATTTTCTTTCATCTCACTTATCTAAAATTATTTTTAGCTCTGTCAATCTCTTAGCTCTGTCCATCTCCACTACCATGTTTTTTTTTTAAAAAAGATTTTATTTAGGGGCGCCTGGGTGGCACAGCGGTTAAGCGTCTGCCTTCGGCTCAGGGCGTGATCCCGGCGTTGTGGGATCGAGCCCCACATCAGGCTCTTCCGCTATGAACCTGCTTCTTCCTCTCCCACTCCCCCTGCTTGTGTTCCCTCTCTCGCTGGCTGTCTCTATCCCTGCCAAATAAATAAATAAATCTTTAAAAAAAAAAGATTTTATTTATTTTTGTGAGACACAGAGAGAGAGAGAGAGTGAGTACACAAGCTGGAGGGCGGGGGCAGATAGGGCAGAGGGAGAAGCAGATTCCTGCTAAGCAGGGCGCCTGATGTGGGATCCAATCCCAGGACCCTGGGATCATGACCTCAGCTGAAGCCTTCACCAACTGAGCCACGCAGGTGTCCTCTATTACCATCTTAAAAGTAAATCTGCTCCACTCTACTCTGATTTAACTTTGTGTGTTTATCTGAAATCAGATCATTTTGGTGTATGGGCTGTTCAGTTAAATATGCCATGCTCAGGGTTTTTTAGTATTCGGGTTAGACCTCAGGTGTGCACATTACACCAATAAATTGTTGTGGTGTGTGATGTAAGCTGTAGGACATTGTTTTCGAGCTGTGTGGTTTCTGTAGACCATTGCAGAGGCAATGGAGAAAGAAATTAAAAATTAGGCACATGCAGAGGGAGTTTGAGGAGGAAAAATGTGTGGCTTTTGCAATGAAAGAGAATGAATGAAGAGAAGCTTTTGCCATGTTCAGTCTGAGGCACTGCCAGAGTCCAGGTATGACTATTTTTGGAGGTGGTTTAAGAGAACACTCCCCTACCACTTTCATATTAGAGAGGTTTTCCTCTTCTTCTTTAAGTAGTGAAATTATTATGAGAACCAAAATAGTTCTGAACTGTAAATTAAATCTAAACACCTTTTACCTCTCTTAATTAACTTTTCCCCCCAATTTCATGCTGCTTGTTTTTCTTTCCCTTTCTTCCCCTTCTAAGAAGACATCAGCTGTCCCCACCTCCTCCGCTCCCCATCTGTCCTTTTCCTCTTGGCTGAAAGAGAGATTTTTACTTTATATTTATTTTAATTAATGGATTTGAATCACAAGTGGTGAAACAGTTGATGTTCATCTTCAAGAGGCAGAAAAAGGGAAAAATCATCCTCTCTAACTTGGCAGAAAAGACCTGTATGTTCATTGCTGCCGCCTGCCTGAAAAATGACTGCGAAAGGGGAAGGTTCCAGAGTCCTATGTCCCTGCAGGGAGCAGATGCCACATCCCAGAATCAACGGAGGTGAAGATGGGAAATGCTCTTTAGAGTGAGATGTACTTTGTTTTTTCTTTTTTTTGGAGAAAGAGAAAGAGAGTGAGTGGATGCATGTGAGTGAGGTGGGGGTGGTGGGGGAGGAGCAGAAAGAGAGGGAGAGAGAATTTTTTTTTTAAGATTTTATTTATTTATTTGACAGAGAGAGAGAGAGAGAGAGTGAGCACACAAGCAGGGGGAGCAGCAGAGGGAAAGGGAGAAACAGACTCCCCCGACAGACTCCCCCCGAGCAGGGAGCCTGACTTGGGGCGTGATCCCAGGATAGTGAGGTCATCACCTGAGCCAAAGGCAGATGCTTAACCAACTGAGCCACCCAGGGGCAGGAGAGAGAATCTTAAGCAGGATCCATGCCCAACTCGGAGCCTGATGTGGGGCTTGATCCCATGACCCTGAGATCATGACTTCGGCCAAAATCAAGAGTCAGTTGCTTAACTGACTGAGCCACCCAGGTGCCCCAAGATTGTACTTTCTTGGGAGATGTCTTTCTCAAAGGATGCTTAGTAAATATTGCTTGGTGGTTTATGATTCCACCAATTGGGGATCAAGTTCCCTAGGAACAAAATACATCCCTGGGGCATATTTGACTGACTTGACAGTAGTACATGTTTCCTTGGGGGAGTGAAAGGCTTTGAAGCCTTCTTTTGAAAAACCAATCAACAAATACCAAAAGCCTCGCCCAACTAGGTGCTCTATTACAGCAGTTCAGAGAAAGCATGAAAGAATGCAGTCTGATCTGTAAGTGGACCAGCAGGCATCAAGGACAAAAGAAGAACTGAGAGGATACCAGTTCTGGCACTGGTTCTGACAAAACACTGTGTGACCTTGAGTAAGTCATTTCACTTCTTGGAACCTCAGTTCCCTTATTTATAAAACGAAGAACTTAGTTCAGATGGTTTACCACTTTACTTCCAGCTTTTTAGAAAAATCCATGAATTTTAAAAATTACAATTACATGACAATAAGTAATATAATTTCCAACTGTGAAATACTGCAGAGCATCACAAAAGACACTTTCAAATGTATTTTTAAAAGCAACATGTGAAAAGAACACTCAGTAACATGCATACAATGATATTTGATTTCTCTTTTGTATCTGTGTTGTCTCTACCTAAAGCAGATTATATTGACATTTCTTGAATACAAATCATTGAATAAAGCGAGCTAGACTCTTGTTTAAAATGTTTACCATTATTATTAAGTTTCCAAAGTGTTTTTTTAAGGAAAAACTTTTTAAAAAATTCTAAACATAAATTATCATGCACCAAAAGTGCCACGTATTGCTGTTGGGAAAAGCAAAACATGACTTGAGTTAACTACACGTTTCAACCGGACCTGCTGAGGTAATTGACAACCAACATCATAGCGGGAGAAATTCCTCTGAGGCAGGAGAACTTTAGTTTAATTAGATAATTAGCCCTGGTCAGCCTATAATGAATGCACAGGCAATTAGCAATGAATTTGAGCTGCTAAAACCTATTTTTCCTCTTTTGTGTCCCTTTGCTTTCATTAACAACTCTAACTACTGAACAATTTATATCTTCACACTAACAATCAACTTTATTATCATCCAACTCTTTGCAAGCGATAAAGCAATGAGACCTGACTGTTGGTTGCACAACATTAAGTGATTATGTTAAGTAATGCCATTTATTTGCCTAGCTGTCCCACTGCTATATTATGTCAAACGAATAGGGTTCTTAAAAGCAGTGCACACTTCTTGATTTTTATGATTGCTTTATTTGTCAAATCCAAGCAACTAGTAAGAGATGTACCTCAATTTGGAGTTCTTTCTCTGTGGCTTTCAGTAGACTTGAATAAAAGGAAACAGTTGTGTAAATCTACCTAAAACAAGACCCTCAAAAAAAGAGACTTCTTAAATTTTAAATTTTATTTTATTTTATTTTTTTGTGGCTTGAAGATTCTTATGTTTGGAAGCTCTTGAAGGTGCTTATGATGCATTTCAGTAAGTGAAAGTCCTCACTTGGCCATCTTTTCCTGTTTGAGGACAGTTTTCAATCTCATGGACAACAGAGGAACCATTTTGGCTTTTCCTCACATCCCTCTACTGCAAGTCTTTTTCATCCATCTGACATTTCTTGGGGGAAATGGCAGAGAAAAATGAAGAATAAAGGGGAGTGAGAAAGTTAGGAAGAGAGTTTTCAGATATGGAAGAGCAGAAGTTACCAAATTGTGCAGGTCCTAAGAATGAATGGTACCAAAGTGTAAATGTCAGGAAGACATTTGGGATGCTCTGGTTCTGAGCTTGTAAACTGAAACATTCATTATATTTCAATCGGAAGTGGGTTCTGAAATATGGCCATTAAAAATTTCTACAGGAAGATTTAACATCTACAAAGAGATATCCTTTGCCATATCAGAAACCATTCTGATTCTATTAGAACTTACGGAATCCTTAATATACAGAGTGTTCTTGTAAAAATTGCTCTTCGACATATTAATAATCTAACAAGATTTGGGGGATTAAACCTAATGTTAAAATATTAGTGAGCCGGTTAACAGCAGCTTAGTAACTATTTGAAGAAATATATTGCTTACTTTTAAGCGGAATTAAAAACATGTAAACAGAAATCTTATGATTGGAATATGAACATTGGCTTATAATTTCTTATCTTGAGACTTCCCATCTGGCTGGTCTTGGAAATAATTTTTTCCTTTCTTTCCCCAGCAATAACTAGCAATTAGAGTTTCAGAAATGCCAATTTTAATCAAAACTCTTATTTCCAAAATAGAAAAACTTACATGAACTATATAAAGCCTCTTCGTTTTATTCAATCGGCTGTTTTGAAAAAGTAATTTAAATAATTCAGAGCCAGAATTATGATGTTCCAGAAACGTTAAGAAAATAGTGTGAATCTTTCCAAATTATGGTCATTTTTACTCGTACCATGGGCGCAGTAATTTCACTGGCGTTAGTGTTTACATCCTCCAAATATCAACTATATAGCAGCTAGCTCTTAACAGAGTAGGTTTTCTCAACTTGAGCACTACTGACATTTTGGATTGGCTAAGTCTTTGTCGTGGGGGCTGCCCTGTGCATTGTACGATGCTTAGCAACATCTCTGGCCTCTACCCACAAGAGGACAGTGGCACCAACTGTCCCCCACTCCCCAACCTGAGATAACCATAAAGATCTCCAGATGTTGACAGAAGTCCCCAGGCTAGGGGGCAAAATCACCCCCCGTTGGTAATCAATAATATAGAATAAGACCATGGCAATTTCTTCCTTTAAAAGCATTTCAACATGAACAAAATGAAGTGTGTTGAATTTGGATTTCTAGATAGTCTTCAATAAGTCAAGTCTTAATAGAAAATGAATGAGAGCCTTCCTGACCTCCGGTTTGGAGTGGTTTTGGGGGTCACTGAAAGAAAGCTCCCTCTCCCATATTGCGCCTGGCTTTTCCAAACGGCATGCTATAGTATTGGAAGTTTGCACTCCTGTTTGCTCCTTTTGTTAAAAATATAAATATTCTCAAGAGGATTGTCCTGTACATTAAAATGGAAACTTTAGTTTTCAGCTAAAAACTAGCATGTTATTAACATATATATACCTACCTTTTTCCTTATGAAAAGGTCCTTCTGGAAGAGGACACTGAAGAAAATATCCTTGGGAATCAAGAGCTGGTAGGTAAATGAGAGTCAAGCACAACATCTGGGAAGAGGAAGGGTAAAAGGGAGGAGGTGGGAAGCACTAGAAAGATCCTCTAAACCTCATTTTTAATGGGTCAGCCTGAGTTACTCTTGCCATATTTCAGTGTTTGCTTTTTCTGCTACTCCCTGTATCTTTAAATCCCCCCCTGCCTTTTTCTTTGTTTTTAAAGATTTTATTTATTTATTTGACAGAGAGAGAGCACAAGCACAAGCAGGGGGAGCAGCAGGCAGAGGGAGAGAGAGAAACAGACTCCCTGCTGAGCAAGGAGCCCAATGTGGGGCTCATCCCAGGACCCTGGGATCATGACCTGAGCCAAAGGCAGGCACTTCACTGACTGAGTCACCCAAGTGCCCCAGCCCCTCCTCTCCCTCCCACCTTTTTTATTTATTTATTTATTTATTTTTTTTTTTTTAAAGATTTTATTTATTTATTCGACAGAGATAGAGACAGCCAGCGAGGGAACAGAAGGAGGGGGAGTGGGAGAGGAAGAAGCAGGCTCATAGCGGAAGAGCCTGATGTGGGGCTCGATCCCATAACGCCGGGATCACGCCCTGAGCCGAAGGCAGACGCTTAACCGCTGTGCCACCCAGGCGCCCCTCCCACCTTTTTTAAAGCAGCAAAGACTAGTAGATTGTATGGTAGTTGTTTTTTAATGTACTTTCTCTGCCACTTAGGGTTTGGTATCCCAAGTTAATTTTGAAAAGTTATGGGTAGATGAAATCTAAAAGTCTAGAGAAGGATTGACTAGATTACCTGGCCTCTAAAGGTACCCTCCATGCTGACAGAGGAGGGCTGAGCCCTGTCAAGCCTGCCTTTCCCTCCATTGCTAACACATCAGTGACTGGCAGTTTCAGGCCTAGAAGGTGGCTGCCTGGTCCTTCCAGCACCACTCAGCAGGTACCATAAAGGATGGCCCTGCGGGTACACTTTACAACCTCTCCTAGGTAGATGTTCAGGTGGATGCTCCATGTAAACAAACCCACTTTCTAATGATTAAAATATTGCACCACTAAAAGGAGCTTTCTTAACCATGGAGAGACATGAAGATCTGTCTGAAGGCCAGCATGCTGAAACTGATTCCAGGGTGTTTTCCTACCTGCCTTAGTAGCTCCTCACACTGACCTTCCACGTAGCTGTAGGACTTCAGTTATTTATGCTGGGTATTTGTCTCGTTGGCTTTTCTTACGGAATTACTGCATCATGGCACTTGGACCACGACCAAACTTCTAAGTATAGGTTCTGTTTATTTTGGTTTTTCCCATCCAGTGTCACTTGCCTCTTCATTTCCTGATCTCTTCCTAAAACGAGGAGGCTAAAATACATCGCAGATCACAGCTGGATTTGGACACCAGGCATCTCCTTTGCAGGGACTTGCGTGGAGCCTGATTTATTTATGTAAACATTTTGCTGCTCACTAGGTAAGATTATGGGTTCCTTGATTAGTTTCTCATCTTCTACCTCTAGTGGTTAATCCAACATGTTTTCAAAAGTCCAACTAAACATCAAAGTTTGTTTCACGAGTTTTTACTTCCAGGCTGTATAGCTTAATATTCTGCATGGCCCTCACCATTTTTTTAAGCTTCCTTATCTCAAACTGGACTAAATGTTTCCTCTTTTTTAGTTTTGACTTACACATGTTATATAAGCAGTTGTCTTAATATTATATCTGGCAAGTTTCAGATTGGTTCCTTTTGGCCTAATTTTTCCAATCTCGCATAATGTTTTTACCTTTCTTCACTCAATTTGGTTTTCCTACAAGGTTTCACATAGAGATAGTGTTTTATTATTGATACCAGTAACAAGAGTACCTTAGTACTGATGGCCATATGAGTGTTCACCTTTGAATAATTTGCTTTAGCCTTTTTTCTCCTTAAAATGTAGGGATCTATGAAAATGATCCCAATCCTGCTTTCAGACACCGAGTTTCCTTGTTCCCCTTAAGGTTTGGTTTGCTTGTTTTTTACAATTACCAGACGTTTACTATGGTGTTTCCAACTCTAATAGGTATGCATGATCTCATATAGAGTTGTAATTACAGACAAGGTGAAACACTGAATAAAAGTTTAAATCGTTCCAAAGGAATAAAATTCTTACTGGATTTTAGGAAATCTAGGAAAAAATCCTTAATGATTTTGAATTTATGTTATCTTAAATTACCACTTATTCTTTATTGTGAGCTATCCTGGCCCTGTTTATTCAGACAGACGTTTCTAAACTACTACCGACAGACAAAGGTGAATAGAAATCCAGGGACTGAATATGAAAACTGTCGACCCAAACTCAGTTAACCCATCTTGACCATGTCCAGGAATCATGCCATACAATTTTCTTTGGATTATATTTCTATGAACACACACAGTTTAGAGAAACATGCTACAGAAATTATCTGGTGTTGTCAGCAAACAATCATGAAATACCATAGACCAGAACAAGCGCTCTGTTACTTTCTTGAAACTCTACAGATTTTGCAGCAATTCCCTAAATTATATTACTGATAGAAAGTACTTTAATAAGTTGTTGACCAAAGGAACTTCCTATAAACATTTCACAAGACAACATTAGATGGAAATGTATTTATTTTAAGATTTTGAACCTGCATGATTTAGTTCCTTGAAAAACTTCTGCCTCAGGCTATGTATTTTACTGGAGTTGATGAATATGGTCACCAAACCCATAAGAGATCAAGTGGCAGAAGGCCCAGGGTTCGGCTAGAGGGTAGGAATCCAAGATGGTGTCACCCGGGCCATTTCCTCACTGTGGGGGGCAGGGATGGGAGGGAGAATTCATGTATCGGATTATACATTTCTTGAGGACAAAGACTACATCTAATTAACATATTCTTAGCAGAATTCAGAATGATACCATGACTATCTTAACACACCTTAGTGACCGTGGGGCCTGTTGTTTTTGCACTCTTTCAAGCAAAGCAAATTCTGGAATACACTCCCAGAAGGAATGGTCATTGGGAATTTTCTGGGGAAGTGAGGACAGAGATGCTGCTTTAATGTGTTCTTTGCCCAAGTGATAGAGGAATGGATTCTGAGTTGCTTTCCTCTTTTCACTTTCTATTAGAATAGGGGGGTGGGGATAAACAGTTTTATTTTAGGTTTTGGAGCATCAGGCATGAAGCACTAAAATGAACTGTCAAAGAAATAAGCCAATCTAAGAATCTGTGATTAGTGATGGCATTGTCCCTTCTCCTCCTCTTCGTTCCCTGGTCCGGGGTGCACTTCGGGCAGCATGCCCGACCCTGGCTGCAGACATCGACCAAGACGAGAGCACTGTTGCTCTGTGTGTGTTACTGCCAGGGAACAGCTTTACTGGATGCTGGAAGGGGTCCCAGGAGGAGACTGCCTCTGCTTTACACCTTCAGCTGGTCCTTTGGGTCCCACGGGGAAGCCGGGCACTCTCCTGGATCCTTGTACTGATTCATCATGTGGTTTGGGAAGGCTGCTCAGATGGCCAGGAGTGGACACTGGGAGAACGGAGCCCAGGCATGACAATTTTGATTTCCCAAGAGACTCGATCTAATTAGTCCTTATACTACCTTTGTAAGAGAGGGGGTAAGTGCCAGAAAGCATCACCATGGAATTGAGCACGTCGATTGTTAGTCATGGTGGAGACCTTGGGAACTCAGGTTTCAGTTACCATACCTCTACGAGCTGGGTGTGGTTTGGGAGATAGCACCCTAGTGCGCATTTGGGACCGGACGGCAGTTGGGGTACCCCTTAGCCTAATGGTTCCCCTGTGTCCTGCAGATGAACTCAGTTGTGCTGCGTCTGTGGTCTGTTCTCCCATTCACCTTCCTCCTGCCTCAGTAACCTCACACCTACCCACCCACACACCCAGGAATGCTCGCTCGCTCTCACTCTAAGCTCAACATTTGGCACATTTCTTCTAGAGACCCTCTTCTCATTTTGGTTTTAGTGCCGCCCTTCCATCCTGTCCTTAAATCTTTGCTCCTCTTGGATCCCCTCGGTGCTTGCTATTCGCTACTCGGCCCTTAAATGGTGCTGTTTGGTTTGGAGGGCCCTCCTTGCTCTCTCCTGGGGAATGTCAGTCTTCTTCGCCTCTTTTTCCTTGGCCTAATGTGTTTCATCCTTAGTCTTCCTCCAGTCATATTTCAGTGTTCCCCAAACTCCAGTTCTTACGCAGGGGCCCCTTGGTTTTCAGGAATGAATCCTGTGAGAATATAATTTGAAAGGGACCCAGCTTTTATTAAATAACCGATTTGTGAGAAAGAATACTGTACTCAACTCTGTGGGGAAATAGGGGACATCCGTCCTGGCAGGGTCATTATGATTCTACCCCATGCAGGGGCTGGAATGAAACCAGCGGCAGGCTATGGGGATTTGTACAGCCTCTGTCACATGTTAGTAAAGGCAGGTAGGGGCTCACAAGATACATCCAAGTCACCCCTAAGCAAGATGTGTTCGAAGAAGCTTTTCTGAGGATGTGCAGCTTAACCCAGGTCTCCTCAAAAGAATTGGGAGCACTTGATGGAAAGGAGAGAGCAGAGGACTCCAGTCAGAAAAACCTGGACCAAAAGTTCAGCCTGTGTTCTCCCGCTTGAGTGTCTGTGGAAGAGTCACACATTTTTCTGTGTGGCCTTGTGCACGGTGTACCCCACAGAGGCATTGAGTCTGGCTTGCTTGATGGCATTCTCTCAACATTCTGGCAATCCTGCCTGAACTGTCCCACGGAGCATCTCCTCTTTTAATGGCTTCTCCCCCGATACAGTCAGCAGTGTGTGTTCTCTCCCACACAGGCTTTTGTTCTCCTGTTCGGCTAAGCCCACAGCTATGCACTGTAGCTGACAGCCAGGGACAGGCAGCAAATCCCTATTTATCACGTTTTATTTTATTTTTTATTTTTTATTTTTTAAAGATTTTATTTATTTATTTGACAGAGATAGAGACAGCCAGCGGAGAGAGGGAACACAAGCAGGGGGAGTGGGAGAGGAAGAAGCAGGCCCATAGCAGAAGAGCCTGATGTGGCTCGATCCCACAACGCCGGGATCACGCCCTGAGCCGAAGGCAGACGCTTAACCGCTGTGCCACCCAGGCGCCCCTATCACGTTTTATTTTTAAATGTACAAAATGGACTTTCAGTAATGGTGCAGTTTTTTTGCTATAAAGCTAAAACAAAGAGAATTTTCTGCCTAAATGAACAGGATTAGCGAAAATGAATTTTCCATTTAGCCATAGTCTCACTGTATGTCTTCATCCATCATAAAGAATGTAGGAAGCCCGGTGGACACAACTCTTTTTATTTCGGCCCTTTGGCATCCGGCTTCTAATTATTTAATTCACAAAGTACACTTCATACCGCAGTGTTTATTTTGTCTGCAAAGGCAGATCTTTTTGATATTTCTTACTGGTTGCGGAATTTTCAGCTTAGCAGGTGACTGTTTAGCCTGTTGGAATCACATTGCTATAGCAAGAAATACTGTTGGTGGGGATCATAGATGTATATAGCACCTGACTTCTAGCGCCTCCAGTGTAGGATTTGGGACTCTGCTTAGATTTCTCAGAAGGCGTGGAGGTGGGGGAGGGGGAGGGGGTGGGATAAAGCCAATCATTTTATACAATGTAGGTGGTGAGGAAGATGCTCGGAGTGCAAAGTAAAGCTCTTGGTAGACTTTTAAAAGTGACTCATTTTACTCGTACCAAGTTGCTTTGAAATAAAAAGGTGGTCCTTGGGTACAGCAGCTCCCTGGGCGTCAGAAGAAAGATGAGGTAATGATGTATCGGTCAGAAAAGTAAGTAATAATTTTGTTTTACAATCATGATTCATAGTCTGGTAGTTCTGTCCTCTAATAATAGCATGTACTTGGAAATTTTGTTCTTTAAATTATTTAGATAATCTCAATGACAACAGGCTTTCCCATTTACATGCTTCATTTCCCAGGTATTACTGGGGAATGAAATTCTCCTTACAAGAACATTTGCTAGAAAATCCATTAAAAACAGGAAAATCCACCATGGATTTGGTAATTCATTCATTCATTCAACAAACGTCCACTCCATGTGTTAGGAACCCTTCAATGGGCAAGCAATAAGATGTTGCAGGACCCGCAAGACTCCTGTTTGCACGGAACTTATGTTCTAGAAGGAGGAAGTAGACAAAACCAAGGAACGAGATAATTTCAAAGCACCCTGAGTGCTGGGATAAAGCTAACATAGTGTCTGTGACTGGATGACTGCCTGAGTCTGGAAACTGTGCAAAACGCTCTTGGTGAGTGTAGCATTTGAAAGGGACCCAAGGACGAGGAGGAGCCAGCCGTCTTAAGATCTGGAGACAGCGTTCCTGGCAGAGGTTCTAAGGCTGGAGTGAGCTTGGTAGCTTGTATAAGCTTTGGGGTATACTCTTGTAGTGTATCCTGAGGATAATTTTTTTATTAATAATTCATATCTCCTGGCTTTTAGACCCTCTCTCTTTTCCTGGTGGTGTTCCTTTTCTGTTGACCATCTCAGTGGGTCATCCTCAGAGAACCCCTCCATCCCTTCTTACTGGAATAGCCGAGAAAGAACCAAAGCAGTCCTGGATGGACAGATTTGTTGTTATCAGCCGACTCCATTTATACAGACATTACGAATAGGGATGAGGCAGCAAAGAGGAAGCTATGGGTTCTTAGAGTGTTAACCTGTATGGATCTGTTCCTTTCTCCTTGCCTGTGTTTTAAACTTCAGCACTGAGGTGTGGGTCCAGATGTTTGGAGTTAATGTTTTCCACCTCCTGTCTTGCCCCTCTTCTCATGCCAATTTCTTTAGCCAGGAACTTTCCTTTGTTAGTTTTTAGACAAAGTGACTGATAGCTGGGTTAATAGTTAAGATGAGTAGACCCGTACAAGCTGCTCTGTTTTATGCTCTTGGACACTAAGTAGATATGGTCTTGAGTACGTGTATATTCTGTCCCAGATTTTTCTTCTCCTCTGGTTTGTTTAAGGGGCTGTTATCATGAGAAAAAGTTTTATTTGTTTATTTATTAGAGATTTTATTTATTTATTTGTCAGAGAGAGGTAGAGCACAAGCGGGGGAGCGGCAGGCAGAGGAAGAAGCAGGCTCCCTGCTGAATGCGGGACTCAATCCCAGGACCCTAGAATTATGACCTGAGCTGAAGGCAGACACTAACCGACTGAGCCACCCAGGCGTCCCAAACACAAAAAAAGTTTTAAAAGGCCTTGTGACTTGAGGAGTGTCAGATTTAAATCCACAGAAAGTGAGCAAATTTATCCCAAAATTCCCTTGGCATTCATTTCTCAGGAAATGTTAATGGATGAAAGCTATTCAAAAGTTTTTCCAAGACTTTCGATATGTGGTAAATATTTAGGTAGTGCCTGCAACTAAGATTCGTCAATATTTTAAAAAGCAATCAAAGGTTTTCTGCTTTGTTCAGATGCTACCATGTAATGTAGTTGTAATGCTAACACCCCTGGACCTGACTCTTCTGATAGTGCTGCCAGAATATTGGACAGTTGATAAAGAACCAACTGATCAAGGAGGTGTGTATGTGTGAGTCAGTGAAGATAAGTGATATTTTACTGTGAAAATAGTACCTAGTCACTGTTTCAAAACTGAAAATCCCCATCTCTTTCACACCCACCAGTGTGCTTCTCCTCTATTTAATATTTCAAATAAAAGAGTTTAGCTCTCCAGGGGCCTCGGGACTTCCCCGGTACCACAGGGTGTGATGTGTCTTTTCACACCTCTAGGCTGGGGAAACCCCACACTGGGCAAAGGGCCAGTTTTAGAACCAGCAACTCATTAAGGAGATTCGGAATCTAAGGAACCACAGAGACAATTAGAGGAAGGAGGCAAATACAGGGACACAGTACCTGAAGCTGGCAGTCTGACCAAGTTAACGGTTATCTTACTATCTCAGAAAGAGGCATGGGGATCGGTGAATGAGGCAGTGTGGAAATTGGGAAAAGATGTTATTCTGCATATGTAAAAAGGACTTTCATGAGTGACAATCTTTGGGAGAAGATAAGGCCATTTATTTTAAATGATTCAAAGAGGTGGCATATGAGCTGAGAGGAAATCATTTTCAAAACCTCCTGGTCACACCACTTAGGAACAAAAGGCAGCTCTAACTATGGAGGGCCCTGGGTTATCCTCCAACTCCAGGTGCAGGAACGTCTTTCAGGGGTGCCTGACTGATGGGACCCCGACTTCCATCCGGCCCTTGTGGTGCTGGAGTGCCCATTGTTGGACATACGTGGGTGAGACAGCCATCCCTTGGCTGGACAGTGCAGTTGGTAAGAAGGCTCTTCATGTCGAGATGAAATTGCCTTTCTCTAATCTGCAGCCAGAGTTCTTCCTTTAACATACAGCATGTCTTCTCTCTTTTTTTCTCATGACTCATTCCAAATATTTGAAGACAATTAACCATTTTATAACTTCTAAGTTTTCATGTCAGATGCTTCAACTCTTTTCATGTTTACAGCTCTCACTGTTCTAGTCATCCTTTTCTAGACTCATTTAGTTTATGGAGGTCCTTCATGAAACCCAGGGCTGGGAATGGAACATCATCCTCTGGATAGAGTCACCTCAGGTTGAGAACTGTTTGCCTTTTTATGGCACAGGATGTGGTTTGTCTTGGTAAACGCACTGTGTCAGCTTGAGAAGAATGTGTGTTTTGCTGTTGTTGGATGAAGCAGTCTATAGATGTCTGTTACACCGGTTGATGGTGTCGTTCAGTTCAGCTGTGTCCTTAACTGATTTTCTGTCCGCTGGATCTGTTCATTTCTGATAGAGGGGTGTTGAAGTATTTAACTTCGAGAGTGGGCTTATCTCTTTCTCCTTGAAGTTCCATCAGTTTTTGCTTCATGTAGTTTGATGCTGTATTGGTAGGCCTATATATACTGAAGATTGTTCACTTCTTGGAGAACTGACCCCTTTGTCATATGTAATGCCTTCTTTATCCCTGTTTAATTTCCTTGCTTTGAAGTCGGCTCTGTCTGAAATTAACGTAACTACTTATGCTTTCTTTTCATTAGTGTTATCATGGTGTATTTTTCTGTATCATTTACTGTCAATCTATATAGTTTCAATCTTTATAGTTAAGGTGGGTCTCCTGTAGACAACATATAGTTGAGTCTTGCTTTTAAACCATCTGACAGTCTCTGTCTTTTAATTGTACGTTTAGACCATTGATGTTCAAAGTGATCATTGATGTAGTTGGAATAATATCTACCATATTTTTTTTACTGTTTTCTATTTATTGCCCTTATTCTTTGTTCTTATTTTTGTCTTCCACTCTTTTTCTGCTTTTTGTGGTTAAAATCGAGCATTTTCTAGAACTCCATTTTATGTCCTTTCTTAGCATATTGTTTATACTTCTTTTTTTTTTTGGTAATTGCCCTAGAGATTACAATATGCGTACACAGCTACCCAAGCCCACTTTCAAATAATGCTATACCACTTCACAGGTAGTCTGACTACTTTATACTAGTGAAAGAATCCTGATTCCTTCCTCTCATTTTTCTAAGTAAGATTTTATTTATTTATTTGAGAGAGAGAGAGCGGCACATGAGTGGATGGGGGGGCTGGGGGAGGGGCGGAGAGGGAGGGAGAAGCAGACTGCCTGCTGAGCAGGGAGCCCAATGCTGGGCTGGATCCCAGGACCTCGGGATCATGACCTGATCTGAACGCAGATGCCCAACTGACTGAGCCAGCCATGTGGCCCCCTCTCATTTTTTATATCATTGCTGTTATACACAAGCACACATAATTGAATATATTGTTGCTAATGATAATAATTATTAATATATTGTTATTATTTTGAACAAAATGTTATCTGTTAGACCAATGAAGAATAAAAAATAGAAGTTCTTATATTATTTCATATCTCTTTTTTGATGATCTTCCTTTCTTTATGTAGATCTGAGTGTCTGGCCTATATATTTTCCTTCTCTCTAAAGAATTTCATTTAATATTTCTTGTAAGGCAGGACTTACTGGCAACAAATTTCCCCCATTTTTGTTTGCCTGAGAAGGTCTTTATTTCTCCTTCATTTTTAAGAGTATTTCACAGAGTATGAGATTCAAAGTTGGTTGTGTTATTCTCTCAAAACTTTAAATATGTCACTCCACTCTCTTGTTGCTTGCATGGTTTCTGAGAATTTGGGTGTAATTCTTATCTTTTTTTTCTCTATAGGTAAGGTGCTTTTTCTCTCTGGCTTCTTTCAGAATTTTTTCTTTCTTTCTTCTTTTTTTAAATTTTCTGTAGTTTTAAAATGATATGCCTTTTCTTCCTTCCTTCCTTCCTCCCTCCCTCTTTCTTTTTCTTTTTCTTTCTTTCTTTTCTTTCTTTCTTTCTTTCTTTTCTCTTTTCTTTTCTTTTCTTTTCTTTTCTTTTCTTTTCTTTTCTTTTCTTTTCTTTCTTTTCTTCCCTGTTTGGAATTAACCCTGATTAGTGTTCTTTGAGCTTTCTGGATCTGTGGTTTTGTGTCGGAAATTAATTTGGGGGAAATTCTGTCATTGTTTCAAATATTTCTTCTGTTTCTTTCTTTCTTCTCTTTCTGGTATTCCCATCACACATTTATTACACCTTTTTAGTTATCTCACAGTCCTTGGAAATTCTGTTCTTCCCTACCTCTCTGGCCCCCCCCATTTTTTTGGTTTCTATTAAGATATCCTCAGCCTTAGTGATTCTTTCCTCAGCCATGATCAGTCCACTAATAAGCCCATCAAAGGCATTCTTCATTTCTGTTACAGTGTTTTTGCTCTAAAGCATTTCTTTTTGGTTCTTAGAATTTCCATCTCTCTGCTTACATTGCCCATCTGTTCTTGCATGTGGTCTACTTTATCCATTATAGCCCTTAGCATATTAATCATGGTTGTTTTAAATTCCTGGTCTGATAATTCCAACATCCCTGCATGTCTGGTTCTGATGCTTCTTTATTTCTTCAAATTGTGTTTTTTTGCCTTTTAGTATGTCTTGGAATTTTTCTTGATAGCTGCACATGATGTACTGGATGACAGAAACTACTGTAAATAGGCCTTAGTAATGTGGTGGTGAGGTGTAGGGGGAGGGGAAGTGATCTGTAGTCAGTGATTAGGTCTCAGTCTTTCAGTGAACCCATGCTTCTAGACTGTGAACTTCACAAGTCTTTCTCAGTTTTCTTCTTCCCCCTTACGTGGGATGGGATGACTAGAATAGGCTAGAATCAGGTACTTTACCCAGGTCAGTGAAACTTTGATAATAACCTATAAGGTTAGGCTCTGGTTAACTAGTTTCTCCTGAAACTAGTTGCTGGCCTTATTAAGAAGCACGGAGTGTGGGACACCTGGGTGGCTCAGTCAGTTAAGCTTCTGCCTTTGGCTCAAGTCATGATCCCATGATCCTGGGATCGAGTCCTGCATCAGGCTGCTTGTTCAGCAGGGAGCCTGCTTCTCCCTTTCTCTGCCATTCCTCCAGCTTGTGCTCTCTCTCTCTGACAAAGAAATAAAATCTTAAAAAAAAAAAAAAACAGAGTGCTCTGGTGTATTTCTAAACGGTTCTTTTCCTGTTCCCTCTCTCTCCAGTCTTGGAGCAGTTTACCCTGTGCCCTCCCACCTCTTAAAGATCCAAGAAGAGTTGTTGATTTTTCAGTCTGTTCATCTTTTTACTTGATGTTAGGATGCAGTGGTGACTTCTAAGTTCCTTACGTGTACCAGAAACAGGAAGTTTATTTGCCTTTTATAGATACCCATATTGCCCTGGTGGTTTATATTAAATTTGTCATGTGAGACTCATTTGCTCTTATTATTTATTTTTTAATTTGTTTTAATATGAGCCAGCTTCGTCTTATACTATATCGGCAATAAAAAATTATATATATGCATGTGTGTGTTCATATTTTATACACATTTACATATATATGTAAAATTTGTTGAATTCTAAGCCAATTTTTCAATTTCCATTTTTAGCATTATGAAGTATAGATGCGATAAACATGTTTTTGTTATTTCTACCCTGAGTCATTAATACAGATGTGTCGATGGGAGGCGTGCAGCACACAACAGGTGATATCCAGTCATTAATTTGCTCTGACTGTTAAACTACCCAACTCTTCAATATCCTCTGGGCTCTTCCCAGCACCTGCTACATTTTTCCATCTTGTCTGCAAGGCTATCACAAGTGGTGTTAAATGCTTTGCTGGAGTGAGGATACATGAATTCCATGACGTTTCCTGGTCTGTTTATTAAAGATGAATTTGTGGATTCTTTTGGTCCCTTTCTGATCTTTGTGGATTCTGTTGGTCCCTTTCTGAACCCAATATTCTCCTAGTGACCATCACTTTATTTTTTAAGTGTTCTTTTTTTTTTTTAAGAAACACAACCTTTTTTTTTTTTTTAGATTTTATTTATTTGTCAGGGTGGGGGGACTAAGCAGGGGGAGCAGCAGGCAAAGGGAGAAGCAGGCTCCCTGCTGAGCAAGGACCCAAATGTGGGACTTGATTCCAGGACCCTAGGATCAGGACCGGTGCTGAATGTAGACACATAACCGACTGAGCCACCCAGGCATCCCTTTATTTTTTAAGTGTTCTAAGACACGTCAGGACATAACCCAGTTATTGTCTTGATTTTCCTGTTACGCTTAGTTTTATGACCTTAGGCAAGTCAGTTTGTCTCTTTTACCCTCTGTTTTTTTAAATCTGTAAAGCTATAACCTTGATTATTTCCAGAATTTTATAATTTGGAGCCATCTGTTTAACACCCTATTCTAGAATTTTTCTAGAAATGATGTGATTTCTAGATTCGACTTTTTCCTCTTCTACTATGTACGTTCCCTTTCAAATCAGAGACTTTGATCTATCCTCAGTCTTTCTCCTTCGTTTCTTAGATGTCACTGACTATGGTGCTCTGGTTACATTTGAAATGTTATTTACTCTTCTTTGTGTGTGTGTGTGTGTGTGTATGTACGTGGGGACACATGGGTTATAATTCTTCTCACTTAACAGTTATTTTCTAATATGTATCTTAAATTTCAGTGCCCTCTTTTTAAAAAATTGTTTAAGTTTTTATTTAAATTCCAATTAGCATACAGTGTAATATCAGTTTCAGATGTACAATGTAGTGATTTAACACTTACATACTACACCCAGTGCTCATCACAAGTGCTCTCCTTAACCCCCATCACCTGTTTCACCCATCCGCCCCCCACACCTCCCCTCTGATAACCATCAGTTTGTTCTCTATAGTTCAGAGTCTGTTTCTTGGTTTGCCTCTCTCTCTCTCTCTCTTTTTTCCCCTTTGCTAGTTTGCTTTGTTTCTTAAATTCCACATATGAGTGAAATCGTATGCTATTTGTCTTTCTCTGACATATTTTGCTTAGCATAATTCTCTCCAGCTCTATCCATGTCATTGCAAATGGCAAAATTTCATTCTTTTTGATGGGTGAGTAATATTCCACTATATACATACATACCACATCTTCTTTTTTTTTTAAAGATTTTATTTATTTATTCGACAGAGATAGAGACAGCCAGTGAGAGAGGGAACACAAGCAGGGGGAGTGGGAGAGGAAGAAGCAGGCTCATAGCAGAGGAGCCTGATGTGGGGCTTGATCCCATAATGCCGGGATCACGCCCTGAGCTGAAGGCAGACGCTTAACCGCTGTGCCACCCAGGCGCCCCATACCACATCTTCTTTATCCATTCATCTATCAATGGACACTTGGGCTGTTTCCATAATTTGGCTATTGTAAATAATGCTGCAATAAACATTGGTATGCATGTGTCCCTTTGAATTAGTATGTTTTTATTCTTTTTTTAAAAGGTTTTATTTATTTATCTGAGAGAGACAGAGATAGTGAGAGAGAGCACAGTGGGGAGGAGAGGGAGAAGCAAGCTCCCCATTGAGCAGGGAGCCCGACATAGAGCTCGATCCCAAGACCCCGAGATCATGCCCAAGCTGAAAGAAGATGCCCAACCAACTGAGCCACCAAGGGGTCCCAGTATTTTTATACTCTTTGGGTAAATACCTAGTAGTGTGATTGCTGGATCATAGGGTAGCTCTATTTTTAACTTTTTGAGGAACTTCTACACTGTTTTCCACAGTGGATACACCAGTTTGCATTCCCACCAACAGTGCAGGAGGGTTCCTTTTTCTCCACATCCTCGCCAACACCTGTTGTTTCTTGTGTTGTTGATTTTAGCCATTCTGACAGATTTGAGGTGATATTGTAGTTTTGATTTGTATTTCCCTGATGATCAGTGATGTGCATCTTTTCATGTGTCTGTTTGGCCATCTGGATGTCTTCTTTGGAAAATGTCTTCTGCCCATTTTTTAATTGGATTATTTTTTTTTTTGGGTGGTAAGTTTAATAAGTTCTTTATGTATTTTGGATACTAACCCTTATCAGATATGTCATTTGCAAGTATCTTCTCCCATTCCATAGGCTGCCTTTTAGTTTTGTTGATTGTTTCCTTTGCTGCGCAGAAGTTTTTTATTTTGATGTAGTCCCAATAGTTTATTTTTGCTTTTTTCCCCTTGCCTCAGGAGCCATGTCTAGTAAGATGTTTCTACGGCTGATATCAAACACAACACCGCCTGTGTTCTCTTCTAGGATTTTTATGGTTTTAGGTCATTCAGTGATGTCTTGGTGGTAACTGCCTTATCTTTTCCCATTTGAAAATTGTTCTTTTTGGTGAATGGGAGAATGTAAAACAGTACTATCCTAATTTGGTAACTACCCTTATTTGCTGCTTTATCCTTCAAAAGATTGTTGGCTACTTCAGTCTCCTCATCATTTCACTTAAACTCTGCCCACCACTAAACAAAAGAAACTTTTTGATAAAGGTTCACCACTACCGAGGATATTCTAAAGAACTTGCTGAAGGCTCTGAAGGAAATGATGAAAAAGTTCTCCATGTTTTAAGCAATAGCAGCATCCTTAGGATAAATGTAACATTGTCCAAACTACATGTCTAGAACACTTTCTAGGTTGAAGAGTTTTGTTATATTTGCTTAAAAACCAGTGGTGGTGCTTTCCATCAATCTCCCAGAGAATCCTGAACTGCAGTCTCTGCATGTTCTTTTTTTATTTTTAAGATTTTATTTATTTATTTGACAGAGAGACAGCCAGCGAGAGAGGGAACACAAGCAGGGGGAGTGGGAGAGGGAGAAGCAGGCTCCCAGCAGAGCAGGGAGCCTGATGTGGGGCTCGATCCCAGGACCCTGGGATCACACCCTGAGCTGAAGGCTGACACTTAATGACTGAGCCACCCAGGCACCCCTCTGCATGTTCTTTTACTTGGTCTGGAAAACAGCACTTAATTGTTATAATTTTGATATCTAGGATTAAGTCTAGTTTCCACTCAGCTTTTGATTTAATCAGTTCAGACCTGAGTCATTTGGATTTGAAGGTGTCACTGAACAGAATGGGCCTTAATTAGCTTCCTTGGGAACCTGTCCCTTCCTAACCTGCATGATTCTAGGTTTCTTTGACAATCTCATTTGGTTTCAGAAGATTTTGGTGTAAAAAATAGATTTGAAATATAAATATATGAAATCATCAGTTTTATTTTTTAATTTATTTTTTTAAATGATTTTTTATTATATTATGTTAGTCACCATACAGTACATCCCCGGTTACCGATGTAAAGTTCGATGATTCATTAGTTGCATATAACACCTAGTGCACCGTGCAATGCGTGCCCTCCTTACTACCCATCACCGGTCTATCCCATTCCCCCACCCCCCTCCCCTCTGGGGCCCTCTGAAATCATCAGTTTTAGAAGTGCATGGAAAACTGTTATAAAGATAGAAATAAAGTGGTTTGCTCCATCTAGTTGGGAGTGTTGTCCTAAGTCCTTTTGATGCCTAGTCTTGCTAAGGCCCTGTAGGCATGATAAACTTGGGACAAAAATTTGCAGTGTACTTTTTCCCCTTGCCAAAGTAGAAAGTATTTATTTAGAGCCCTTCTGGGATATTGTCCTCATGCAAGAAGGAGTAAGTGAGGGGGCATTTTTAAAGCAACCCTGAATTGGGGTTCAGAGAAGGCAAGGTCACCAACCATCGGAAGAGATATTTTAGCTCTGGGAATCCGGGTATTAAGAATGATGCATGATTTTCTTTTGAAAGATCTTCTTAAATAATAACCATGCAGCTGTGCACCACAACTTTGTGTCTGGGGGAAAAAATGTGTGTGTGTCATTTTAGGTATTTAACCACATTTAAAATCATTTCTATAAAAGATAATTTATGATAAACCATTGAATAGAACCAAATACCATTTTTCCAATTTATTACATATATCTGTATCTGGATGTATTTTTGTATGTTCACAGCTTTTTCATCTCTCCATATAATTTGTGCACAGGACATATTATATCTTAGTTTATAGGAATAAAATCCCAAAATTGTAGCCAGTTTTTTACAGGCAAATCTCTTTATTTCTGTCAAACTATTTTATGATTTTCATAGTTCTTCTTTAAGCTTTCGAGGCTCCTTTGCCTGTGACTTTAGGAACAGTGTGTGTCCCCTCTTACAATTAATGAGGTACCGCATTGTAGGCGGTTGTGGGTGGCTGAGGGGAAATAGAGAATCTTTAAGTGGTGAGCCTGAAGAGCCTCAAAGCCTTCTTTCACCACGACTGAGGTTGGATTTTCTGACCACGTGGATTTCAGAATACCTGGTTCTGCTAAGGCCGATGTGGCAGCATGCAGTATGATGGTAAATCAGCTTGAGTTTATCAAAGCATTGCACAGTGTCCTCCAGATAACTGGGAATTGATAAGCACTTGATGCTGCTGCTGGTTAAATAAGCTTCTGAATGTAAATTTAGAACCTGGGACACATGCTAATAGGGATAGTACCTTGTCAGTGAGCATGCTTTGGGCTCTCAGAAAACAGACTGTAAGTCTCTTAAATAAGGAAGGACTTATTATCACGCATAATAAAAAGCCTAGAGGTAGGGCAGTTTTGAGGTTGGTTAATTCAGTGTTTCAGCAATAGTGTATCAAGACCCTAGTTTCTCTTTTGCTATTCTCGACACGTTGGCCTTTTCCTAGGTTTATACCCTCATGATTGCAAGATGGATGCTGATGCTCCAGGCATCATATCCTCATCTATTTTCTTTGAAATGAAGAAAAGGAAAGTTTCTCAGTTTGTGTCTTATAAAGGAAGAAAACTTCTCCTGAAGGGTCCTTAGGAGACTTCCCCTCATGAATCATTGGCCAGAATTATGTTGCATCCTTATTCTTAAACCAGTTAGTGGGTTGCCTCGATGGCTTAGTTGGTTAAGCCTCCTACTCTTGATCTCAGCTCAGGTCTTGATCTCAGGGTCATGAGTTTAAGGCCCACATTGGGCTCCGCGCTGGGCATGGAGCCTACTTAAAAATAAAAAACAAACAAACAAAAAACCCCAAACCAATTACTGATTTAGGAAGTCAAGTTATTATGATTAGATTAGATTAAGAGTTACCCCTGGACATTTAAAGGGGCATCTTCATTGAGTATATGGTCATACATAGGGTGAGCAAGATCAAGGCTTAATTAACACAGGTGAACTGGGGCAAATTGTTATAGGATGGGCAACCAATAGTGTCTGTTACAAGTGCTTTCTCTTTGAACAATATACCTCCTATCTCACTTAATAAAATGATTCTCAGACATCGGAAGTGAAAGGATGATTCTTTTCATGCCATACCATCATTGGAAACAAGTTAGAAGAACTCTGCATAAAAAAATAGAAGTCATATTTCTGCTTCTCTGTAACAGCAAAAAGAAAATTTTAACTTTTTCATCAAGATAGAAAATGAAAACAAGAGAACACTGAAGGCTCTATTCATTGACCACTCAGCTGCCATTTTCACCCTCTTTGCTTTTTCTACCTTGCTAATGAAACTTGATCTCTTCTGGCTGCATCATGATTCTCCAGGCTGATCACAGTAGTCTGATAACCAGATGCACACATTTCCCGTTTTCCTCGATGGTAGCAGGAGCCATATGATGTAGCTCTGGCCAACAAGTAGAAATCCTCTGGGGGTGAGGCTTCTGGGAAAGGTTTTGTTTCCTTGATAAATGGGACAAGGGTTAGAAGAGAGCTTACTGGGGCGTCCTGTTCTCTCTTCTTCCTGCCATGAATGTAAATGTGATGTTAGGTGCTCTGGCAGCTCTCTTGACAACATGTGATAGCAATCATGGGGAAAAAACTTCACATTAGCAAATGGTACAACAAAAAGATAAAAAAAAAATCCTAAGTCAAAAGACCAAGGCTTTAACTACCTACTTTCAGATTTCTGCCTATGTGAGATAACTTCTCATTGTTTAAGTGACTGGAGTTGGTCATGCCATTGTTTGTAACTTAATGCATACTGACTGGTACAAAAGCAATGAACAATATTTTATGTGGTTTCTACAGCTATCCCCCCCCCATCTCTCTTCCATTGTAACTTTACTCTGACTCTGGCTTCAGAGAGCTTGAATAACTTGCTCACAGCTATACAGCCTTTCAACTACCTCCCTCTCAAGTCACTTCATTCTTATATGCCCTTAACAGTTTAGGATCTACTCTATGCCTCTTTTCTAAACCCTTTTATGTTTTTTTTTTTTTTCCCCAGCAAGATTTGAAGCTCCTTCAGAACAGAGTCTGGGCCTCATATTCTTCTGGTGTTGATTCATATACTCAGTGTAGAGGGGGTTCTCAGTGACAGGGAATTAGGGAAGTGAATGAATACTGTGACTCCCCTTCTTTATCTCAGCCCAGCAGGGATGGAAGCAAGCAAATGACTTATCTTTAGAAGATACACACTTACCACGTTTTTCCTTTCTAAGCAGGAAAACAGCAGCATGAAATACTCTGTGGGGACGATTTCAGGTTACATCACGAGTCATAGGAAGTGGACATTATTTGAATTTGGTTACATCTCAGTATTTCTATTCTTTATGAACAACTTAGATGCAGGATTGGGTCTGTAACCATCCCGAAAGGGTTAGCTTGAAGCAAAGCATTTTAGGGAAGCACCCCCATGTATTTGAGCTCTAGTTGGCAAATGTGGAATAAGGGAACTTCATAGCTTAAGGAACATCTCCAATGGACATGGTGCCTTGGGGGTGGCTGGATTGCTACAGCTAAAAAATTCCCTTGCATGAGTTTGTCAGTTTCAGGGGATTTTGGTCATGATTCAGTGAAGTGGAACTTTTCGCTTGAAATGAGAATCTCATGGCCTTTGTGCATCTTTGCTCATAGCCAGGGTGACACCTTGTGTGTATTAATGCCCATCACCAGCTTTGCACATGTCCCTGCTTACGGCACATGGCTCTCACTGGGTCACCTTCTCATCCAAAGCCTCTGCTGCTATTTATTTTCTCTATAAGCACAAGCGCTTTTTGTGGCCGAGAGATGTAACTCCAATACAGTGCTTTATACTGGCGACTGTGGGTTTTCCTTAAGGTAACTGTGGGTGGCCCTTCCATTTATTTTCTTGCTTCCTTTTTGTTTCTGTAAATTCTGCCCTCCACTTTTCCCTGAAGCACATGCTGTTCATGTAATCTGAATGGCCATTTAGAGGAAAGATCAGAAGTTTGTTGTTTCATTACCAACATAAATCAAAACTTTGTGTTCGCACTGCAATCTGAGTGAGTCCAGGAATAGCTTTGGGATTGCTAAGTGTCTGGAGAGCACTGACTACACAGACGTATTTTGAAGCTGGCTATAATAGTTTCTACAGCTGTTAACAGTTCATAGAAGAATGGCAGCATTATATATCAGTGTTTAAAATGTGCATGACTTGCATTGCACAGAAGTCAGATTGGGATAGAATCAGATTTTTTTTTTCTGAAACTTGGCCAGGAAAGTCTTTAATAACTAGAGAAATTCTTTTCACTGCTGAAATCAACATGAAGGACATTGTGTTGTTATAATGGCTATAGCTCACCATGAAAGTTGTCTTTGTGTGAGTGGATGTACGGGCTGTACTGTCTTGTTTTTATTTATTCTGCATTCTTTATTCTAATGTCCTTTCCTTTTTCCTGACCAGAAAGATTGTTATTGAGCCCTTCACAAAGCTGAAATAATGCAGTGTGTTTAAAAAAATGTTAACAATTCAAAGAAGTTATAAAAATTTATAAGTTGGCTGAATGCTTGAGAAATTTCTGCATATTTTAATATAAATAGGTAATGCAAATATTTGTTCTTTGCATTGAGAGGTGAGTCTCTGTTTTCCAAAAGGCCCTGCTATTTAAATTAGATTCACTTTATCGTATTGAGATAAGGATAGCTTCCATTTTGAATGATGGCAGGATGAAATATCACGGTTGTTATCAGATGCAAAAAAACCCATAATAGGTTAGATTTGTTACTGCATCATGGGGTTAAAAAATTTCCAGAAATCAGTACGAATTGCTTCATGATTAGAATTCCCATGATGGTATCTTGCTCAATAATTTTTTTGAGATTTCCAAGTTGAGGTTGAGGTTTCGCATATGGCAGGAACTCTCTGGACCACCTCTGAGCCCTGTCAGTTTTACTGTCTCTTTAAAGACTTCATTGACAGACTTAATTCGAGGTAGGAGTGGGAGAGCTATCCTGGCAGAATATATATAGAGAAAAGGAAATTGAGTAAAAAAATTAGAAAAAAATCAGATTGTGAGAGAGCTCCTGCTATTGAGCTATCACAGCAAGATACACACATTTTGAATGACTGTGGGTCAGAAATCTTTGCAGAAGGATTAAGATCGAAGGTCTAAGGCCTTCGATCTTTCTGAAGTAGCATGCCAAGGCTCGTCTGGTGGGAAGCCAGCGCCACCCCGGCAGTCTACACGGGGGAAAACCCGCTGGTGGAGTCCGTTTCCAGAGATGAAGTTGGGATGCACCAGGGATCATGTTCCAGGCCTGGGACACGCAGCATCCCGGACACCGTGGCAGCGGGCTGCTCCTCCGCAAGCTGCGTGGCTGCTGGAGCAACTGGAACATCCGCGAAAACACCTTGAGGTTCCCTTCGGGAGTGCTGATGAATTCTCATAGCTCACCTTTGTCTGCTGCTTGTTTACCACCGAATACTTCAGCAAACAGTCATCACGATGAGAGAGGGAGGCAACAGGAAAATATGAAGGAAGACTTCCAGGGTAAAGGGAGTGTCTCCCACAGACTCTACACAGCAAACTCACGGATTTACTCAGACGGGATTTGGCTGCCGTCCCCTCGCACCTTCTCACCCATGGCATGGGGTCACAAGCATCGGCTGTGAAGCCAGTCTGCACCTTCCCCTTGGCCCATGCCTCTCTTAGGCTTGTGGAAACTAAGGACACATCTGGAGGAGTTTACCTTTCCTTGGGAAAAGTGACTTGCCTAGGAATTGATAACACTTTCCAGGCAGAACTGCCATGAAAACATGAATTTTCACTTTCCCAAACTAAGGCTCTACATGACTGAGAAATAAGATTAATGGCTAACATTTTTGTTGAGTGCTTACGATGAGCCAGACACTGTATCGTCTTGTTCATTTTTCTTTAATTTTTATTTTTTGTATGCTCGTGTTTAAAAACAGAGATGCCAGAGGGTCTCATGATCAGCAGAAGGAAATATAAATGCAGTTTGATGGAAGGTGGAGCATAGGCCAGAAGTGAACTAGAAAAGAAATAGGGAAAGTAGACTCAAATCTGGGTTTCTCCAGACCCTGAGAATCCTTGCTTAATACTTTCCCCTCATTCATGCCTGGTTTTGTTATAAAATAAGAATAAACACTAGCCTGGAATATACGATTCAGATTTCTCAGTCAGGAAATGGCTCTACAGCAGCGGTTTTGTTTTGGTTTTTGTCTTTGCAGACTAATGGAACTCTTAGGAACTGAGAAGTGAGTGCTATGGGCTCTCAAGAAAAATACCCACACATAGATGTGTGCAGACTGGGGCACACAATCTCTGGGCTGGCCAGCTCCTGGAGCCAGTCTTCTTAGGGAGATGGCCTACAGCTTCAGCAGAGCCTGGTAATAGGCAATACTTTCAGGTCCAGGTAGAGAGGATGGCTGGCAGGAAGTTCGGGGAGAGCTTAGTGGATTTTCCCAGCTGTAGGAAGGGGAACAAACAACAAATCTTGTTGCACTGAGGTGGGAGCTGGTGCTGGGTATGACTAGCTATAGATGTCAAAGCCTAAGTTTAGGGACTGAGATTTAAGGGTGTAATGCCCATCTGGAACCTCTTGGACTTCCAAGAAAGAAGCCAAGAGAAAGCATCTGGAATCCTATAAGACAGGAATAATGAACTGGTTTAGAAGGTGCAGGCCAGGTCACAGAGAAAGCCCAATAACCAAAACTAGGGTTAGAGCTGAATGAGCTCAGGATTACTCAGCAGGATTTTCCCATCCATGAGATATTTGGCGTCAGACCCTTGCAGTTAAGGTTAAGCCCTCAGGAAGGGCAGTGTGAACCTGTCTCTGGGAATCTGGTGGGAAGGAGGGAGCTGGGCAAAGATTCTGTCTTGTTAGTACAACTCTGATGCCATCTCTCATCAAAGCTTTAGTTAACTTGGCTAAGGGTATCCATGAATTACCATTTTCAGATCTTCTTAACACATTAACTTTGAAACTAGAGAATGTTCTTTACGTCTTGTATTTTTCTCATTTGTGGATCTCTCCATTTATTTACAGTTACATTTAACCTGCCACTTCTGTACCATCAGCCAGTTCATTTCCAGTCTATCATTGGGAGGCCCACTAATCTTCATGCTGTGGCCTTCCTCCACAAAGTGAAAATTTGTCAGCATTTGTTAGTTCACCAAACATTTTGGGAATTTTGCTGGTCTATAAAACCAAATATTGAGAACTATTGGATTATGGTGTCCTTAATTGGGTAGAGTAGGTACTCAAGAACTATTTATAGTTATAGTGAATGAATGATTGAGACATGAATTATATCACGTAGAATTAAGGGCTTAAATACCCACTACATGCCTACCTCACTTTGAAATCTCTTGAGAGCTTAATGCTGAGGCAGCCTGAAGTCCCCACGTGCATGGTAAATTAGTAGACTGGGCCATCTTAACTATTCAACAGAGTAGAGTAGACAATGTGTCTAGCTGAGTGCTGGCAGTTTTGTTGATAGCATTGAGTATATTAACATAGTACTGTTGTCTGGGAAAGTAGTGATTGTTTTCAGGAATTTTGAAAGAGAACATGCATAAAGGAAGAGACAGTTTAGCTGATGAGGAAATACGGTCAGGAGAGATTCCCCGTTCTGACCCACTCTGGTGAATGCTGGTTCATAGTATGCCTCTATGGCAGAAATCACGAATATTTAGCAGCAATTAATTACACTGCTGTAGGAGCTTAAGTAAATCCCAGCTGAAATCTTTGATGTAAAATTTGGGAAGTCATGACTACAATGAAGATTAGAGGAGACAAGGAAGGAGATATGAGGAGAGTCATAATTCTGGCATGAAGGTCAGACCAAATAGTGCAAGAGAGCTCTCGTGCTTGAATTAATGAGAGTTCTCTTCTTCAGATTAGATTAAAATTATAAAGGGGAGGATTTTCTTCTCTTTGATGACTGCAGTTAGCAAGAGATTAGTTGCTCAAGTTTACCCTTTGGTCCAATAGAAAGAAACACAATGTAACTTGAAGTCTAAATCCATATAATTTAAAATATAATTATGTGTGTACTGGAGTGTCCATGGTCAATCAGATGAACGTGGTTTTGAAGAAGGAATAGGAATCCAAGGATTGAAAAGATTTTTGTCAAATAGGAAAGAATCAATAAGTAGACAAATTTTCTCATTAAAAAATGGAGCTCCACATCTGAGATGAAGGCTAATGTGAAAGTGACTGAAAAAATATACCACTCCTCATAGAGATTCATAATGCTTTTAAGTGGCTGAGTTGTGTGTGTGTGTGTGTGTGTGTGTGTGTGTGTCACAAAGCACAGAGTAGTAGGAAAAGAAGAACCCGTGAGAGACAGGACAGAGATCCGTCCTGACTAGGGGTGACCCTACTAACTCATCTCTGCTTCTACATTAGCACCCTGACTTCTCACCACCTCTTGATGCCCACACTTTCTGCCCAGGTAAGAACCCAGTCACTTCCAAAATGGGTGGAACACTTTAATCCTGCTTTCTTCTTTGCAGCAGTTAAGGGTGGGGATCAGGACAAAGGGAAAGAATGAGATGGAGTTTCACTGTGGGCCTTGGGAAATGGCAAAGTTCATGTGAGGTGGGATGTGGTACCGATAAAGAAAGGGTATAAATAAAGATCTCGAGAAGTTCTGAAGGATAGATTATCTTCATGGGCAACCAGGCAAGTCTTCCGAGAGAAGGTGACATTGAAACTGGGTGTGGAAGGGTGGGTTTGATTTTGAAAGGCATGGCTGGAAGAACATTCCAGGGAGAGGAAAATCACACAAAGGTGTCATGGCAAAAAATACGAGCCTATTCCAGGAATGGTATGTGATTCAGCAGAGCTGGAGATAAAATGGGTGCAGTTGGTAGAAGTCAGGTTATAAGAGGCCTCGTATGTCAGGTTAAGATTCTATTTGGTAGGGACGCCTGGGTGGCTCAGTCGTTAAGCATCTGCCTTCGGCTCAGGGCGTGATCCCGGTGTTCTGGGATCGAGCCCCACATCAGGCTCCTCCACTGGGAGCCTGCTTCTTCCTCTCCCACTCCCCTTGCTTGTGTTCCCTCTCTCGCTGGCTGTCTCTATCTCTGTCAAATAAATAAATTAAATCTTAAAAAAAAAGATTCTATTTGGTATATAAGTAAACTCCTCACATAACTCACCAATATGAGTGTCCATCTCCTAAAATTACTGGTTGATAAGGATTGATTTTTCACCAACAAATGCTTTCTAAAAGTAGGGGTACAATTGTACTTTGCTAAACCATCTTTCAGTGTCTTAAAGGCAGGAGCTTGGCCTGGTTAACCAAAGCCTGGATTATATCTGAGGTCCAGATTATCACAGAGTACTTTGGGATTCTAAGATGTGGTGTGTGGTGGGTTTTTTTTTCTTTTTAAAAATTTATTCACCTTTATCATGTGGTCACTTACAGGGTAAATGTGGCAGATTTCATTTTCCATAAATGACCAAATCAAGTTTTTTCATTCCACAGAATCTTATTGACTTTCCTCTTGTTAAGTGTGGGGATCTATGTTCTCCTCCTTGGGGTGGTTTGTGATTATGGTGGAAGTGACACCACATGAATTCTGAGGCTAGGTCATAAAAGGCCAAGCAGCGTCCTCCTAGTTTTCTTGGGACGTTTGCTTTTGGAGTTCTAAACTTGGTAGGAAGTCAGGGGTCTCCATGGTATGAGGAAGTCCAGGTCACTTGTAGGCCTTCTGGCTGACAGCCAGCATCAGCCACCAGAAATGTGAGTAAAAAATGCCTCCAGGTGATTCTTGGTTCTGGAAGTTGAATCAGAGCCTTTAGGTCCTTCTTGCTGAGGTCCCAGATGTCAAAGAGCAAAATAAAACACCCCACTCTGCCCTTTCCAAATTCCTGGCACACAGAATCAGTGAGCATAATAAGATGGTTATTTTATGAAGCTAGGTTTGGAGTAATTTGTTATGCTGTGGTAATAACTAGAACATAAGAAAAAAAGAAGAAAAGTAAGAAAAAGTAAGAAAAAAAGTAAGAACAGTAAGCACTAATGACCTTATGCAGTTCACCTCTCTGTTCAACAGGATCAGTGTTGTAAAGAAGGGAAGAAGGGAATTATCATTGTTTAGAAAGCCCTTTTAGGTAACTTAAATATATAATCTCATTTGATCTTTCCATTGACACTGCGAAATTAACATTAGCAACTCCATTGTCCAGAGAACTAAGGCTCAGAGAGGTTAAATGATTTCCCTAAGGTCACACAGCTAGAAAGCAAACCTAATTTCTGTGGCTCTCTAGTTCAAAGGATTTCCCCTAGCACATGAGGCTTCCCTAGGCTGGTGGGAGCCCCTGCAGTGTCACAGGAACAGTGAATTCTGCTGCCTAGCTTCCCTCTCCATCAGATGGCACCCTTGGTGAGCCCCTGGGACAGGAGACGAGAGATGCAGCCTCTGCCTTTGTAACAGTGATAAGCATTTTGCTGGCTAGACAGCTGTAAGTTCGAGGAAAGATAAAAGCAACACAAGGCAGTGTCTGATCTGGCTCTGTGGACCTTCACAGATGGGAGGGGTTGCTTTGGAGTCTTGGGCAAGGAGGTGGCCTCCTGGCGATCTCCTTTCTAACTGAGAAAGCAGGGGTGACCGTATCTCTCACTTCTCCCAGACAGTCTTGCTTTATGCTTGTTTTCCCGGGGAAATTATTAATAGCATCTCCTCTTGGTGTCTCAGGTCTTCCATTTTGGACAATACATTACATGTCACCCGAGGGTGGTGCTTTTCAAAGTGAACTTTTTCAGGGGAACGGGGTGAAGTACTATTGAGTAACGATGTGAAGTGGCATGAAGGCTGTGACTAATGGCCCCAAACAAGTAGCAGAACGCTTTATTTCCGTGAAAAACTCGTCCATTCACTGTACAGCAAAGAAGCCCAATAGTGATTTTGTTCGAAATAAGTGAGCGTTTATTGGGCACCAACTATGTGCCGCAATTAAAAATCTGAACTGACAAAAACAAACAGTAAGACCTCACCAAACAAACCAGCCAACCACAATTGAATTGGTTGTCTACATTGACCTAATTGGTTTGTGTCTGCCCCAAACGGCAAGGACAGTCCGTATCTCTCTCAAGGAAAATGAAGGTTAGGAGATCTGGTGCAGGGACCAGGCTATACATCTCAAGGTGCGCTCTACAGATTTTGGGCTTCTGGCTTGCTTGGGGCAGAGGACAAGGGGTGGGATAGTGGAGCTTAAAATGCAGATGCTGGGTCTCTACCCCAGACTCCAGAATCGTTCTCAGGGAATGGGCCTAGTTCTTGACATATAGAATAAGTTCCCCAGGTAATTCTGCTGTACTCTAAAGTTTGAGGACTTCTGGGATTAGATGCTTAGAATCAAGGAAACACTAAGGCCCTAGAGAAAGTTCATTATTTGGGGAAAGTTGTTAGTTTGTTGATTTAAAGTTGATTTAAAGTCACAAATATGTTCAGAACTTGACCAGTGGACTGATCCCAGGAGTAACATTAACCTCAGTCAGCACTGCAGAAAGAATATGAAGTTAGTCTTAATTCTAAACCACTTCCCCCACATTATAAACCCTCCTGCGAGGACAGGGAAATGGTTGCATCATTATATTACAAGAAAAGGGGCTATATTTAAACATCCATCTTTTTTTTCATTTTTATCTCTGTCGTTGGGATTAATCTCATAATAGATTTGCTCACTACTCTCTAACCATATCTAGGAGCTGCAGAAAATGAGGAGCTGTGTTGATCAGAGTTTGGTCCATTTCGGCCAATTCTTACAGAGATGGGCAGAGGGGACAGAGTTACAAATGGTACCCTGCAAATTCAAGGTGGTAGAGATGGCATATCTCCCTCTCGGGGGATACTTGTGCCCGTGTAAACAGAACTTTGCAACAGAGTGAAAGAGCTGGGTTGTTAGAGCTAAAATGGAGTTTTGAGGGCATCAAGCCCAAACTTCTAGTATAGATGGATAAATTGGAACCCAGAGAAAGGAAATGGCTGGAGTAAATCCCAGCTCTGCTGCTTTCTGTCTGTGTAGTCTTGGACAAGTCACTTACGTGTCACTTGTCATCTTTGAAATGCAGGATGTTAATACCTACTTTTTGTGGTTTGGGGGAAGAGTAAGGGAAATGAGAGCATGCACATGAAGTGTGGACACCCCACCTGACACCTTGTTGGGGTGCTGTTTCCTATTATTATCAGCTAAAGTCATAGAACCAGTTCATGACAGAGCCAGGTCCAGGCCCCAACTTTCTGACTTTCCACATTTTCTGTGGTATCCATGGGGTTCCAGAGATCAGTCACATGAGATACCTGTGTGTTTTCCACATCATCAAATGCTATTTTAAGACCTTTCAGAAGGGCCCCAGGACAATGGGCTCTGGCTGGCTGCCTCCAGCCGTACAGTCTGTTCTCAGGGGCGTGTGGCTTCTGGGCTCCAGCTGGCCATCTGTCTGTGCCCCATAGGGCCTGGCACTACTGGGCCCCTCACTGCTCCTCAACCACATGGCGGTATGAAAGGGGGACTGAGGCCACAGATGTGGGAGCCACTTTGTAGGGGAGCATTCCTCATTTGCGAGAAAACCAGGAGGACTGGGAAATGTGGGGGTCAAGTATGTGGGTTCTGAAGCCAAACTGCCTCGTTCTACCAATTACTGGCTATGGGGTTTGAATAAGTTACTTGCCCCTGAAAAAAATCCTATTTCCTTATCTGTAAAATCTGTAACAAGAGTGCCTACTTCACAGGGTTTTTATGAGGGTCAGTGAGGAGATTCACACGCAGCAAAGAGCCCCACCCACAGTCTACAGGTGGTGGCTTCTTGTTAAGTTTGAAAGATGTTTCATGAATTTAGAGGGAAATCAGGATATAGAGGACTTCTCGATGGAAGGGACAAAAATCAGAACAGAGAATTGTCTTTTATAATGAGTAATGCAATAGTATTTTAAATATCATAGAAAGGTAAGGCTGAATTGAGAATTGGTTGAAAATACTGTATAGCCATTGGTAGGGCAAGTTAAAAAAAACTGGCAGTAGCTTTGCAAAGGAAAGATTGGAAGTGCTTTGTACACGTTCCTGCTTTCCCCTTCCCTCACATGCCCACTTCTCCCTCAGGGTTTGCTATGACTATTTAAGAAATTGGTGTAAAAATAAACATGCCGGAAGTTTTCTATCCGTGGTTATTAACCTACAATATAGGGGCTTGGAAAGAACTTTTAATTAACAATAAATTACATCAATAGAATTTATTAGCATCTGTAGCATTTAATTAAATAATAGAAGCATGCTGGCTACCATATAGTAGGCAAGTAAAACGTATTTTGCTAGGTTTTATAATGAAGGGAAAAAATACTAACTCTCTTTTAAAGGATCGTTGCTATAGGTTAACCAGTTTGGGTGATGACTGGTGTAAACCTCTGGCTTCCTGATTCTTCTGCCACAGTGGGTATTTACTAATCAAGTTAGGCCAGGTAATGCTGAAGTAACAAACAACTCTGAAAACCCTTGGTGGCCTAAACGAGATGGAAATCTTCCTTATGAGACCTGCCCATACCCGTTTGTCTAGGGCTCTGACCCAAATTGGCCTCCCTGGGGCCCCAGGCTGATGGGGCAACCAGCATGGGACATGTTGCCAGTTACCATGGCCAGAGACCCAGAGTAGTGGATTGAGCCCAGGGTCCTCAAGCTCCCACCTGGAAGTGGTACACGTCATTTCAGCTTAAAAGGTCACTAGAAGAAGCATGGACACACGGAACTGTAAGGAAGCAGAGGGGCACAGCTGTCGTGTATGTCTGGCTGGAGAAAGAAATGTTGGGTGATTAGCACTAACTAATACTACCGCATTTACATGTATGTCTTCCCAGCCATAAACGCCTTGAAGTTAATGGCACTGACTCATTCCTCCGACTCTTTCAACACCAGGCCGCAGTAGGAGAGCGATACCTGTTAAGTAACTGGCTGCCCGCAGAGCTTGGCATGGAGCTGGAAAAGTGGCAGAGAGAACCAGACAGCTTGGCCTTCTTTGCCCCTCTCATTTGGCACACCTGTCCTTCCCTTGCGCTGGGATTCTGACGGCAGCTGGAAAATGGGGCTGTTATTACGCCCTTGTAAAGATGGAGCAAGATGGCATTATATGAAAGCCACTGGTCAGTGAAGGCTTGTGGCTGTGCTGCTGGCCAGTGCCCTCTCTGGGGCCCGGAGGTGTCCAGGGCTGTCTGCTTTGCTGCCCCACTGAGGCTGCTGTCCCCACACAGAGCCTTACTGTGCACTCCGTCTCCTCTAATCTATTCCCCGCTTTCCTCTTCGATGTCCCTATTAAGACTTACCTGCCCTATATCTTGTTTCTTCAGGATAGAACAGGGTAAAATCATCTCTCTTAATTCATTAATAGATAGTAATGGGTTAAAAAAAATCCCCCCAAACCCAACAATTGCTCGACTGAATGGATAGTTCGCCCAAGGTAAACTGCTGATAGTCACAGATTCTCAATGTGTTCAAAATAAAAGGTGCCTTAGAGATCATCTAGTATGATGGTTTTCAACCTTTTTTCCCCCCAACTGAAAGATAATTCAGAACACCGCATATAAAACAAAAAGGGCTGTGCTCTGGTGGAGAGGAGGTGGGCTGTGCCTCCCTGCTCAGCAGCTTTCCCCAACTGAAAAGCCCTAAAGACATGCACAGAAGTCCACTGATTCTAGACTAGCCCTCTGGTTTTACAGAAGAGAAACCAAGACCCAGAGGGAGGAAGGGACCAAGGATCCCCAGATAGGTACGACTGCGATTGAAACACCCCTGTCATGTCGGTGCTGATCCAGACCATCTATTCTGACAAACCTACTTGGGAGAAGGTGGTAGCCGGAGAAGACAGGGTTATTTTTGATGACTCATGGAATTTGCTCATCTAAGGGCAAAGCAAGTGTGTGTGTGTTTGTGTGTGTGTGTGTGTGTGTGTGTGTGTGTGTTTCTTCTAAGGATCTGGGTGACTTTAGCCAGAAATAATAAGATACAAAAACTTTTACCTCCAAGCTACTGGTTTGAATGTAGTACAGACTGTTAGTTACTCAAGGTCATTATCGTGTGATGGGTTATCAAAGGCCTATGTGAAACGTGTGGGATTTTTATGAGCTTGTTTTTATTATAGTAGAATGTTTAAAGGCCCCTTATGTACAAAGCACTTTGAAAACTCTGATGGGGCCTCATAATCACCCGCATAATTATGAAGGTCAAATTGTGCTGAACAAACTTGAGAGCTATTTTTGAACAAATTAGTGGATGAACAGAACAATATTTAAAAAAACCCACAACTCTTTTGGTTACCCCTTTTAGTTCTTTTGGATACAACAAAATCCCTCTCAGAGCTGTAGAAAATTGCTACTTTGTTGGAAACCCAAGGAGGTTTTCTTTCCCTGGGTTTAAGATACAGAATGGACAGAATGTATGCTAAGTTTCAGAGTAAAGAGTGAGTATTCAGATGTATTTGCTAAGGAAACCTGTTTCAGTGTGTTTTTACCCCCGCCCCCATGACCCCACAGCCACCGTATGCCCTTCAAGAGCAGGTCAGGCCTCACCGGATGTCCTTCTATAGAGATGCCTGCTGCTTTCACTTGCCATCCACAGTTTTCCATCTTACACTAGGAAACTGCAAGGTTAGAAAAACAATGGACCGTTTCCTTCCTCTTTTTTTAAACTGAGAGGCTAAAAGGAGAGGACTTCGTATTCATTACTCACAAGCCAGACTTGAGGATAAAGGTCATTATAGTTCAAGTGTAACAAAAGTGAAAATCCACAGGTCTCCGTGGGTCCCCAACTCCACTGGGGTCAAATAGCACTTGTCCTGTCTTTAGGGTCCTGTCTTAACACAAGGCTTGCCTTCAGCTTTGCAAGGATCTCGTGCTGACATCTGGAATCTGAGCTTGCTAAAAAGAGCTCAATATTATGGGCGCGGGGAGGGGGACAAATGGCCACAGAACAGCCTCAAGTTGGGGAAGGCCTTCCCTTCTCTAGGGCCTTGGCCTCCAGGTGACCTAGAACTGTCATTGTTGTCCTTGGTTGTGGCAGGTACACTTCTTAGAGCCCCAGATTTGAGTGCTCCCTTTGAGCAGTTAAGATGGGTTTTCCTGACATTTTCTATTTCCTCTCTGTAATATCCTTTTGCTGTAGACTGTTTTCTCGTGGCGAGACACTTTGTGGCCAGAAAACCCTCCTCCGATGGGTGATGTAGACAGCCCAGCAGGCGCGTTTCCTCATCATGCTGAAAGGGAGAAGGAAACCACCTTCTAACAACTCACACCAGGCTCCCAGGGTGTGCTGTTTATGCTAAGGGGCAGCTGTCGTGCTTTTTATAAGCCAGGTTCTCTGTCACACTTGACATCCACAGAGCCAGAAGTCACAGGCTGCAGGGGAGTGACCATGGGGGTGAGCAGAGAGATGCAATGAGAAATTGTGTCAGTAACATGGAGAGGGCCGGTAAAGCCTGCAGAGCCAACAGGCAGGGCCAAGGTAGGGCTTTCAGGGAGACTCGAGGTTTTTGCCATTGTGGTCCCTTCCTCCATAAAAATTAGATAAATAAGTAAATAATTAAGTTTCATGACTGCATTGGTATAAAGACAACATATTAATGTTAGGTATCACAACATTTCTTTTGACCTAAAAGTTCATTTCCCCCCCTTATTTTAAGGAAATGAAAAGATTTTTGTGGTCCCCTAAAAGTTTTCTGGGGTATAGGCACTGTGCCTGTGGTAGCTAATGGATAAATGAACCCTACCTACAGGAAGCTCCCTTGGTACAAATTGGAGAAACTGAGTATTTATGAAATAGGCCAGTTTCATTACTTTAAATGACAATGTGAATTATAAGCAGGTTTGGGTCAGAAAATGAGAGAGATTAATTAAATGTGGTATAAATCCACAAACCAAGTTCTCACAATTAGCAATAAGCTTGTATATAAGCCTTTGACTTTCTTTTTTCTTTTAAGATTTTATTTATTGATTTGACAGAGAGAGAGACAGCCAGCGAGAGAGGCAACACAAGCAGGGAGAGTGGGAGAGGAAGAAGCAGGCTCCCAGCGGAGGAGCCTGATGTGGGGCTCGATCCCAGAACGTGGGGATCACGCCCTGAGCTGAAGGCAGACACTTAATGACTGAGCCACCAAGGTNAGTGGGAGAGGAAGAAGCAGGCTCCCAGCGGAGGAGCCTGATGTGGGGCTCGATCCCAGAACGTGGGGATCATGCCCTGAGCTGAAGGCAGACACTTAATGACTGAGCCACCAAGGCGCCCAGCCTTTGACATTTCAAAGTAAATTTTGAAACGTTGGTTTGGGAGCAAAAGCCAGGAGTGTTGTAAATGTTAAGGTGGTGTGGCCTTGAGTCAGAATCCTGGTTCCACCACCCACAGTCTCAGGCAAGCTGATTTATTCTTCTGTGCCTTGGCTTCCATCTCTGTCAATGAGACGTGATGAAAACTACTTCGTCAGGTTAAGGGGAGGATGCAATGAAGTCGTCTTTATAAAGCACTTAGTATAATGTCTCAGGTATTATAAATGTCCAGTGTTAGTTATTGTAATTATTATTATTATCATCATCATGAAATACTGTTATATCTTGTTTATAAGATGAAGACACTCAAGGTCCTCCATCCATTATTTTGCAGGACAATTATTTTGCTAAACTTAGCAAATAAGTAGTTAAAAAGAAGGATTTATCTGAGATTAGAATTAACGGCACGTGAAGAGAAGATAGGAAGTGATGTGGAGAGTTCAAAGATAATTAAAATACAGATCCCGGCCTCAGGAAGAGTACTTCATAGTTAGGAAGACATGACACATCTGAATAGGGTCAGAGACTGTCAAAATGGCGGCGGGCAAAAGCCCAAAGCCCTGCTCAGTAGGTTAGGATTTCCGAGAGGAGAAATTGCTTCAGGCTTTTTACTCAAAAGCACCTACCACATCCTATCTAGAATTGCCAAATTTCAGTTTGGGAAAATGTCCCATTTCAACCGCGATGGGAGCAAAGGTGGTGTGGTGCTGCTGCCACGGCCACACTGTCAAGACTCAAAGCAGGCGAGCACAGAACTTGGAGGCACCCAGCTGGAAATAGGACAGGATGAGCAGCAAAAACAAAGACACATGGGGTATGTGGCCACTTCAGCAGTCCCAGCAGTCACATGAATCATACTTTATATAGTGCTTTTAATTTTTTGAGATTTTTACATTTATATTTTTCACCATTGAAATTATATACTCTACAAGGATTACAACAATTATTTTCATTTAAGGATAAGGCAGCTGGACCCGATTGATTTATCTAGTATCATATCACTAAGTTTTGGGCCTTCAGGAGTGGAACATAGATCTGTGAATGCCCTGTCTTTGTAGAATTACCACCAAATGTTCATGTGGACCATAACAATAATGGAGTATTTCCTGATCCCCTACTATCTCTTTGGCACATGTACTGTTTCTCACAGCTTCCGTATAAGGTGAGGCTTCTTAATTCCATTTATAGTTGAGGAAACCTAGTCTCCTCCAGGTGAAATAATTTATATCAGGTTCTATTTCTAAGAAGTTGAGAGTTTACTCTAGGTTTGTCTGAATTTCAGGGTCAAATTCTTTTCTCCATGCTTCTTTCTCATTAGATATTGGGGTTTGAGTAGATATGATTTCACTTTAATCTTTCATGAATATTGACCCATATGATAAACAAGTAAAGATTATTCTAAAATAATATCTGGTGACTTCAGAAAGATGACTTTGAAAATAATCCCTAGTGTTGTTTACACAAATGAGCTGATTTTTCTGATTTTTCAAAAACTGGCTGAGGCGTAGGAAAAATAGTATGAATCTTACCCTTATACTTTTTTTTTAAAGATGTTATTTATTTACTTGAGAGAGAGAAGGAGAACCAGACTCCCCGATGAGCAAGAAGCCTGGTGTGGGACTTGATCCCTGAGATCATGACCTGAGCTGAAGGCAGATGGTTAACTGGTTAACTGATTGAGCCACCCAGGCACCCCTGGCCCTTACACTTTAAGATTATATATGTGTATGTCTGGAGGACTTAGGTCTGCAGGTCTGGTCTGGATGGTGTCAACTTTGCTTTCACCTTGCTGAGTGAGATAAGAGGAGCCTTTGGGCTGAGCCCAATTTGGAGAGCCATTGCTGCTTGTTAAGTTGCCTGCCCAGAATGTTCTCCTGTTTCTCCATGGGGTTCTCTGAAACACAGAGTCCTCAGACACACATCTTATATAGTTTTCAATGTAGACAGTGTTGAATATGACACTGCCCACCCATCAGATTGAGAGCAGATTGGAAATGGTGGGAGACCAGTTGTGAATTGGTCTTTTGTGCCTGGACCTCAACCTTGTCTCCTTGTAAAGGGTTCGTTATTCACAAAGGCTTGCCTATATGTTAAAACAGCACTCACTTCCAGCCTCAGTGATTTTTCGTATTGCTTTTCTGAGTCTAAGTTTCTTTGAAGATCATGGGTTTGATAAATAAATAAAATTTTGAAAAATAAATTTCTTCATGAGCATCCCAAGTCAAGTTTAAAGTTTGAAAGGAAGTCCACAAGAACTCTTTTTAAGTATGTGGAAGCATCTGTTAAGAATGCAGCTGGCTGGGGCACCTGGGTGGCTCAGTCGGTAGACCAGCCGACTCTTGATCTCAGGTCTTGATCTCAGGGTGGAGCCTACTATTACTGTTTTGTATTAGCTAATTGGAAAACACCTAGTCACCCCCGCAGTTCAGGGTTGATTAAACAGCCCATGACACTTTTTCCCTCATCGGCTGTCTTAGGAGTAATTATAAGGACTTGCCTATTGGATTGAGTTAATTGTTCCTTATTCTTTCTAGTGTTCCTCTCTGCAGATGTCCTAAAAATATTGTACCATCTTGCACCATTTTTCCCCTACATATTTCACAATGGACATATATAACTAGGAAAGTTTAAACAATTGTTTGGTGTGGTTCTTTCAAAGGAATAGATAAATCATCATGCTGCAACTTGAGAGAGGAAATGACAGTTTTTATCTTTATTCAGGTACCCTATATTTACATGAGACCACAAGAAGTTACTGACAGGATGTTATTGATTGCATTTACCCAACTGGGGCTTGAGATGGGGCCCTGCCATACCACATGTCATGCTCTTCTTCTCTTTCCTGCCTGAGAGCCCGATCCCAGATCTTCTGGAATCTCCCACGAAATTGAGAATTTTTAGAGTAGAGATTTCAGGCCCTCTGACAGATTTCCCATTTATCATTCTTCTAATTTAGCTCCCTTTTCTCTGTGCCAGTCAGTAACAATATCTTCTTTTGTTGGATAACTGACTAAGTGCTTGAAAGAACTAAGTGAAGATCAAATATTCATTGTAGTAACTAAGGTAGACTGAGTACCAGGCCCTCTTGTAAGGGATTCGTGTCTATTAGCTCATTTAATCCTCACAACAACTTTATGAGGGAGGGCCTATTTTTATTCTCATTTTATTTATTTTTTATTTTTTAAAGATTTTATTTATTTATTTGACAGAGAGAGAGTGGGAGAGAGAAAACTCGAGCTGGGCGGGGGGCACAGGGAGAGGGAGACGCAGACACCCCGCTGAGCAGGGAGCCCGAAGTGGGGCTCGATCCCGGAATTCCAGGGTCATGACCTGAGCTAAGGCAGACGCTTAACCAACTGAGCCACCAGGTGCCCCTTTATTCTCATTTTACAGGTGAGGAAACTGAGACATACTGATTTGCACTTTACCTAAGGCAAAGGCCTTCCTCCTCCCTCCCTCCCTCCCTTCTTTTTCCTCCTCTCCTCTATTTTTTCCTTCCCTTCCCACCCCTTCCTCTCTCTTCTTTCCTTCCACTCCTCCCCTTTTCCCTCACCATGCTCTCTTTTCCTGCCTTCTCCATCTCCTACCTTCTTTCCATTCATCCATCCAGCCATCCAGCCATCCATCCACCCATCTATCCATCCACCCATCTATCCATCCGTACATTCATCTGTGTCTAGTTGAACACTTAGAGTGTAGTGAGTAGCGTTTTGTCACTGGAGGTGACAGTGAACACAGCAGACAAGTTCTCTGTACTAGTGGAGCTTAACCACTGCTATCCTATAATGCTCCAAATTACACATTTCCCCCAAGGAGCTTTTCCAGGGTAATTCCACCCAACTTCTAACCCATCTGGATAATCTCAACCCACCTTCCATTTCAATCCACTTGAGTAATTACAAAGTTCAAAGGGTCCTATTTTAGCTAATGTGACTGCTTCAAAACCTTTCTGTGCCAATAAGGCAGTATCTATCTTTATCTTAGGCACCTTCGTACATGGTCTTGCCTCCTATGAGTGGTCACAAAATTCAGTGTAACTGGGAGACTTTCTGTGTTGCAATGAGAGAGATAATCTGGGTCAGGGCTGGACCCCCTTCAATAAGAGAAGCCAATTTAGGATTTCCTGAGTGACATTTGCTATTTGGGAGTAGGGCATTTAATCCCAAAAGCCATGGATCATGTCAGCTTTGGACATCAGCCTGAGTTTTACTAAAACTTTCGCCCCTAGGGAGAGTTTCTAGATATTTTAATTATAATCAGTTAAGTGCACTCTTTCCTCTCTTTCTCACTTCTTCTCCTGTGACACCTCATGTCAGCTGGTAAAGGCAAAGCCATACCTTTTATATATTTTCAAAATCAGTCTTAGAGAAAGTACAACTGGGGATACACTTAGTATGGGTTTAGTGGGATATATTTATATGGTTTTCCATCCCTTCCATGTCCTGCCTAGTTATCCTGGTATATACACGTCTTCCAAGAATATTTCTGTTGTCCAATGTGCCAACTTACCTCACATCTTGACCCAGATTCAGGCAAAGTTTCTGCCTTAGTGTTAATGTGTCCGATGGTCCTCAGTATTGGAAGCACGTGGACTGTGGAAGAGAAACAAAGTTTGAGATATACAGAGTTGAAAGCCAGTCTGTGGATAATTCTTCTAAGCCTTACAGCTCAAAAATGGCAGAAGCTTCATAGAGATCTTCCCAAAGTTGACAATAACCCTAAATATGTATATGCTATTATCAGCAATAATAAATCTGACCACCTATGTTAGAAGAAAGATATTTATCTTTCTGTTCTCGCTCTTAAAAAATACAAAATCGTTGTCCTAAAGGGGTGATGAAAGAATATGTAGCCAAAAATGTAAGAAGAAATATTATCTAGGTGTGTCAGGCAGTTCATTAATGAAAAATATTATGTTTTCTTTTTTGGATATTGTGACACTATGGTATTTCTCAGCTTTTAATGTTTTTGATTTGTTGTAATTTAATTATCAATTAATACTTAACTTTTGTACCTAATTTCATTTGTAATTTGTGTTCTTCAAAAAGACCACCCCTCCCTTATATAAATTTTGCTTCTTCAAAGCCTGAATCCACCCTATTTAAGAATGACTTGATACAAAGCAAAATGTGTGTGTGTGTGAAACTCACCAGTCTTAGACTTTTCCTGAACTAGTTACTCATTAAGATTATTCTCTGTCAAATACAAGAGAACACTAAAAGTCAAAGACGATTTGAAAAATTTCTAATATGTCTCCTCTTCTAAAATAAGAAGAGAAACATGCATATAGGTGAACAGTAGCATTCCCAGCCACAGGCTTCGGCAGATATGCAAACAACCTAATTTTTCGTAGATGGGAATGGTCTCCTAGGGGAATGGTCACAGCTCTCACATCTATGTGCATTTAACTGGGGATGCCGTGGTGCTCTGGTGAAAAGAGTACGGATTTGAAATCAGAATACCTGGATTTGTATTTGCCCTAGCTCGTCGCTTGTTAGCTATGTGGCCTTGCCTAGGACGTAATCTTCCAGGGCATCTGTTTCATGAACTGTAAAATAGGAATGATGATAATACTGGCCTCATCGGTGGCATTGGTTCTTTTCATGGTTGAACAACGGAAGAGTTCATTGTACTCTCAGAGGTACTTTTCATAAATAAGTACTCTCGCCTTCCCTCCTTCCTCTCCTTTTTGGAGTTTCCACTTTTACTGCCGGGGTGATATGCTCTATCTACCTGGCTGTAGGGAAGACAGATGCTAATACCTGTGTTACTAGGAAACTGAACATTGTTTTCCATTTTCCCTCAGGGACAGAATATTTATTTTATACATACAATATATATTTTTTAGTTCCTGGATTTGAGGGGACAAAAAAACCAAGATGGAAGGTATTCCTTTTAAGCCAGTGTTAAAAACAAGGAAGTGAATTGTCAGTGACCCTAATGGTTGACTTATGTCATCAGCCCTTAAAATTCAGTGTGAAAAATCCTAACTGTCCTTAAAGTCACCTCATCCCTTCTGTAAGAGGGAAGGCTTTTAGAACACGATGACACATATGTGAGGAGTGTGGTCTCCTGAAATATTTTCTTTCGGAAAAAAAAAAAGTAGAGGGGAAAAAAGAGTACTATCTTGAATTTTTCTTGAACTGAGGTTATTGAACAAGTAATATATTAAATGGAGTAGAATTTTCTTCATGAAGATATTTTATATTTTAAATATCTTTGTCATATCTTATTGATTAACTATTGACACATCTTAATTACAACAAGATATAAAGGACTGATTGATTTTTGTCCATGCAAATTATTTTATGGGCCTCTGGGTCTCTGTTTTGGATATTGAAAGAACTTCTTCCAAAATGTATGGAAAGGATACGGGTTGGAGATAGTGAGGGGTGTATTGTGTGTATGTGTGTGTGTGTGTTTTCTTTTTTCACAATTTCCTCATTTCTTTGCAACCTTCCACGCATTGCTTCAGTGGAATACGTTACTTTAGAAGAAGGCTAAAGTAGCCGATCCCAAAAAGTCAGTTGAGTTTCTGAATTTATTTTTTAAAGTCCTCAGAGAGACAATACTCTGGAAAGCTGAGACTTTTGCTATAAAAGCCTGAGCTCCAAAAGCTTAAGACTGTGGAAGTTTCAATGCACAGAGTTTATGCCCAACCACAGAGGGGGAAGGAATGGCCCAGGAGTATTTTTCTGCCCAAGCGAGATCAGGTTTGAGGAGCAGGTGCCTATGAGGAGGAATAGAGCTTAGAGGCTGGTGAGCAGTGGGAGCAAGGTTTTAGTGCTCTGCTTTCCTCCTACAGAGCCTTTGGGGAACCTGAGGATAGGATAGGATAGGATAGGATAGGATAGGATAGGATAGGATAGGATAGGATAGGATAGGCTAGGCTAGGCTAGGCTAGGCTAGGCTAGGCTAGGCTAGGCTAGGCTAGGATAGATTTGGGGCCTTATACCTTGCTTCCTGATGAAGCTCAAGAGAAAGAATGCAATTCTTGTTCATAAGTCTCCCATTCCAGCATTTCTGCAGCAGCAAAGTATAAAAGGGGACAGGAAATTCTCAGCAAAGAAAGTCTTCAGTAGCACCCCAAAAAGCCTGCAGCCCCTGGAGATGCCAGAGACAAAAATTTCCCATTCCCCTGAGATGAGCATATAAGAGTGACCATTTGCATTTACCATTTTTTAACACATTAAATTTGTAACTGGTACAAGAGTGAATCATTGCAGTCTAATTTTCCTTTCTCATGTCTGGCTGTCAAATAACCCAAAGTCTCAGGAGTCATCCGGGTGACCTTCAATGACTCATCAACCTGAGGACAGAGCAGGAGGATGCAGGTTTTTCAACCATGGATGCCATGTGTCAGGTCACGAGGATCCTAGAACAAGTTCCGTTGCAAGTCAGCGTGGATGGATGCCAACGGAGGAGGCTGACCTCACCTGGGACTCACCAGCAAGGCCCCAGCAGCCGTGTCAGCTGGTGTCTGCTCTGATTGGTTGGTGCCTGGACTGCTTGTCAAATATTTTGAGTATCACAGCTACTGATGACTCTGGCCTAATACCAGGAAGTTTCAAAAGCCCCTTCCCCCAGTTTGGATCACCCCACAGAGACAGAATAAAAGAAAGAGACGGGCACACCCTGAAATGATGATGACCCCCTCCCCAGGAGACTAGCAAAACACCAGTGACTAAGTTCACCTTAGACGGACTGATGTTCCTAGTTTACCACCGAGTTACTGAAAGGGGCTTAACTGTTCTTCGAAGGAAGGGATTTATCAGCATGTCCAAGAATGAAATTTTAAAAGAAATAAATATTTGGAGTCTATGTTTGAAAGTAGCAGATACCTTTAGAGGGATTTAAGGCATGGTCTTTGTAGAGTAGTTACTTGCCCCTTAAAAAATATTTTGTTTGCCTGGATCGACTAGGATGCGGTCATT